>NW_027536463.1:23075-100994 GCF_008692635.1 Crocuta crocuta
CAAAAAAAAAAAAAAAAAAAAAAAAAAAAAAAAAATTAAAAAAAAGTAAAAACTAAAAAGCGAATTGAAGAGATGGCATTTTATTTAGCATTTTTAATGATATAATAAACAATAGATAATCACTTAGGCTCTTGAAGGTAAAGGAATTAGAAAGCCCTTGGGGCCAAATCAAGTTCATTCAGAGCATTGGAAGACAGGGTGGCTCTCATTTGTATCCTGATACAAGATTCTCTTCTCTCTTTCATAATTTTAGTTTACAAAATCATTATATCATATACCAAAAAAGGATGCAAAAGATCCAAATATTTCAAGATCTTCTATGGTACATTCTTTGTATTTGGAAACTCTCATATAAGCTGTCTCCTTCCATAAAAGCAATCAATTTGGCGCTCTGTTCCTATTAAAAATATTTAATTTTTGTAAACAAATTTTGTAATCTATCAAAGCTCGGAAATCAGCTAACTATATATTCAATTTCTTCATCTTTTTGCTATTCTCTTTTCTCTTAGATTTGATTATGTGATAGAATTTTAGAACACATTGACTTTTATCATAACCATAGCAACAAAAATGGCATAGAAAAAGTGACTGAATAAAATATAGTAAATGCAGAATCGTGTTATATATGCAGTCTTATCAATTTAGTAACATAGTCCTTGAAACAATTAATGCAAATCCCTGTATTTAATCTAGCAATATTGATGAATGTTGAGCAAAAATTCAGAAAAAAAGTACATGTTTACTTCTAGTTTGGCTTAATTTCCACTTAATTTGTATTTAGTGTTAATTTAATTACTCCCACTGTATTTCAAGGAAGCTACAAATAGGACATTTTCCTGAGTAATAACAAATTTCTTCTTTTTCTGCTATGCAATTTATGGTACTGCTTTCTCAAATCATCTTACAGTGTGCTATAGCTTCAAAGTTGGCATGTATTTTGAGTCCTTTTCAATGATTGGTTTCTGAAATAATTAAAAGTATTTTGGGGGCCAGGTAGCTCAGTTGGTTGACTACCCGACTCTTGACTTCCAGTCAGGTCATGATCCCAGGATTGTGGAATCAAGCCCCACATCAGGCGCTACACTGAGCGTGGAGCCTGTTTGAAATTCTCTTATCTCCATCCCTCTCACCCTCTGCCCTTCTCTTCCACTAGCATGCTCTCTTTAAAAACAAAAAGCATCTTGAGGCACCTGACTGACTCAGTTGGTTAAGCATCCAGCTTCGTCCCAGGTCATGATCTCACAGTTCGTGAGTTTGAACCCCACATGGGGCCCTCTGCTATCATCACAGAGTCCGCTTCAGATCCTCTCTCCCTCCCCCTCTCTGCCCCTTCTGCACTCATGTTCTTCCCCCCCTGCCTTCTCTCAAAAATAATAAATTTAAAAAATCATTAAAAACAAAAGGTATCCTAACAGACAATTTTTCTTACATGATATGCTGAAGATGATAAAGATGGGGACAATATTGAAGTAAGACTTAAGGATGTTTTGAAGATTTTTGGAGGTGGGAGAATTTTTTGTCATCATCATCGCAACATAAAGCACTCATGTATTAAGGTTAGGAGATTGATGTAATTCTTTTACGTAATTCCTTTATTTCAAAAGAAAACCTGAAGATATTACAGAAGAGTCCTTAAATTCCAGTGAATATGGCAAAGGAATTTTGACCTGGTAAAGGGAATATAAAACCACTAAAAAAGGAGATGTTAAAAGGAGGTTAGGAATTAACTGTTATTACTCAGAGAAGAAATACTATGTAGATTTAGTAGCTATTTAGAGATAGAGTGAAGTCTGGGACACACACCATTTTAACCTCTCAGTGAAAATCACCCCTTTTTTGTGTTTCTATCAGTTGTCTACTTCTAATATTTTTAAAGTATTTCCTTTTAAGTTCATTTTACTAAATGTGTGAGTGTGTAAAATCCATGGAAGAATTAAAGGAACTATGAAAATCACCTGTGATCCCATTCTCCCGAGATCTTGATGGCTTGTTGTATTTCTTTCAATCTTTTTATCATGTAAGCAGACATACACCTTCTAAGTAAGATTATATTAGCTATAAAGTTGCATAACTGATTTAATTTTTGTTTTTAGTTCTTTTTTCTTATTAAAATACAGTGACGTACAATTTGTAGCTCACGTGTACAACAGTGATCACACAGTTGTATACAGTAATTAATTCTCAGCAAGGATAAGGTAAGCGTAGTCATCATCTGTCACCTTATAAGGTTGCTACAATATGACTGACCACATTGCCCATACTGTACTTCTCAGCTCCATGACCCAGTAATTTTATAATTGAAAGTTTGTACCTTGTAACTTCTTTCACCTATTTGACCATTTCACTTCACCCGGCTCTCCCCTCACTACCATCAGGTCTTTGTATTTATGAATCTATTTGGATTTTTCTTTTAATCAGTTATTTGTTGGTTTGTTTATCTTCGATTCCACATGTAAGTGAAATCACAAGATGTTTATCATTCTCTGGCTGACTTATTTCACTTAGTACAATATCTTCTAGGTGTATCCATGTTGTTGAAAATGGCAGGATCTCCTTCTTCTTCACGGCTGAGTAATATTCCATAAGGGGAGGGGTGTGCATGTGCACAAGAGTGTGCAGGCACCACGTCTTCTTCATCTGTTCACTGATCAGTGGACACTTGAGTTGCTTCTGTATCTTGGCTATTGTAAATTATACTACAAGAAACATAGGGGTGTGTTTATCTTTTGTGCTTTTGTTTTCTTTGAGTAAATATCCAGTAGTGGAATCACTGTATCCTATGGTATAGATACTTTTATCTAAATTTTTTGGAGAAAATTCCATACTGTTTTTTCCAGTGCACCAAGCTACATTCTTCCAACAGTGCACTGAGGTTCCTTTTCTCCCCATCTTTGCCAACAGTTACTGTATCTTACCTTTTTGATACCAGCCATTTTCACAGGTGTAAGGTGATACCTCATTATGGTTTCGATTTGCATTTCTCTGATGATTAGTGATACAGAGTATCTTTCTTGTGTCTGTTGACCATCTTTATGTCTTCCTTGGAAAAACACCTATTCAGATCCTCTGCCCATTTTTAAATCAGATTGCTTTTGTGTGTGCTGAGTTGTATGAGTTCTTTATATATTTTGGTATCAACCCCTTATCAGATATACATGATTTTCAGGTATCTTCTCCCACTCAGTAGGTTGTCTTTTAATTTAGTTGGTGATTTCCTTTGTTCTTCAAAACCTTTGGGCCCCTGGGTGATTCAGTTAAGAGTCTGACTCTTGACTGTGGCTCAGGTCATGATCTCACAATTCATGAAATCGAGTCCTGCATTGGGCTCTGTGCTGGTAGCATGGAGCCTGCTTGGATTCTCTCTCCCTCTCTTTTCCTCTCATCCACCGCCACTTGCACATGCTCTCTCCCAAAATAAAGAAATGAACTTTTAAAACCTTTTTATTTTGGTAGAGTCCCAATAGTTTATTTTTGCTTTTGTTTCCCTTGCCTGAGGAGACATATCCACAAATATATTCCAAAGGTCAGTGTCTCAGAGATTATTGCCTATTTTTTCTTCTAAGAGTTTTATGGTTTCAGGTCTCACATTTAGGTCTTTCATCCATTTTGAGTTTATTTTTATGTCTGATATAAGAAAGTGATCCAATTTTTTTTTTTTTTGCAGATTTCCTAGCACCATTAAAGAAACTTTTTTCTGTTGTATATTCTTCAATATCATAGATGAGTTTATCATATAATNTGCAGATTTCCTAGCACCATTAAAGAAACTGTCTTTTTTCTGTTGTATATTCTTCAATATCATAGATGAGTTTATCATATAATAAGGGTTTACTTCTGTGCTCTCCTGTTCCATTGACCTCCATGTCTCTCTTTGTGCCAGTACCATAGTGTTTTGATCACTATAGCTTTGTAGTGTATTTAGAAATCTGGGATTATGATAGCTCCAACTCTTCTTTCTCAAGGTTTCTTAGGCTATTTGAGGTCTTTTATATTTCCAGATAAATTTTAGGATTGTTTTAGTTCCATAAAAATTTACTATGGGTGTTTTGATAAGGATTGTAGTGAACATGTAGATTGCTTTGGGTGATATGGATATTTTTAAAATAGTAATTCTTGGGGTGCCTAGGTGTCTCAGTCGGTTAGGCATCCGACTTCGGCTCAGGTCATAATCTTACGGTTTGTGGGTTTGAGCCCCGAGTCAGGCTCTCTGCTGACAGCTAGCTCAGAGCCTGGAGCCTGTTTCAGATTCTCTAGCTCCCTTTCTATCTGACCCTCCCCTGTTCATGCTGTCTTTCTCTCTCTCTCTCAGAAATAAATAAAACATTAAAAATAAACAAACAAACAAACAAACAAACAGTAATTCTTCCAGTCCATGATTATGATATACCTTTCGTTTACTCATGTCATCTTCAATTTCCTTTATCAGTGTCTTAATGTTTTTCAGAGTACAGGTCTTTCACCTCCTTGGTTAATTTTATTTCTAGATATTTTATTCTTCTTGCTTCAGTTATAAATGGTATTGTTCCTTAATTTCTCTTTCTCCTACTTATTAGTATATAGAAGTGCAGCAAACTTCTGTATACTAATTTTGTATCCTGACACTTTACTGAATTTATTCTCATCATTTTTGGTGAAGTTTTCAGGGTTTCTACATATATTATCATGAGTTTTACTTCTTATTTACTGTTTTGGATACATGTTCTTTCCTTTTGTTGTCTGATTTCTGCAGTTAGGACTCCCAGTACTGTGTTGAATAAAAGTGTTGAGAGTGGACATCCTTTTTTATTTCCCGATCTTAGAGGAAAAGATGTCAGTTTTTCACCATTATGTATAAGGTTTGCATTTAAGACATTTTTTATGTTGAAGTATGTTACCTCTAAAGCTACATTTTTTTAAGAGTTTTTTATAAGGAATTGATGTTGTATTTTCTCAAATGCTTTTTTGTTTTAGATCTACTGAGATAATCATATGGTTTTTATCCTTTTTGTTAATGTCATGTGTCACATTAACTAATTTGCAAATAGTGAATCACTCTTGCATCCCTGTAATAAATCCCACTGGATCATGCTGAATAATCCTTTTAATGTATTCTTAAATGTGATTTGCTAATGGGTTGCTAAGGAATTTGGCATCTGTGTTCATCAGAGATATTAGCCTGTAGTTCTTTCTCTTTTCTTTCTTTATTGTCTTTGTTTACCTTTAGTATCAAGGGAAAGCTGGCCTGATCGAATGCGTGTTGATATTTTCCTTCCTCTTTTATTTTTTGGAATACCTTGGGAAGAATAGGCATTGACTCTTCTTTAAAGTTTGGTAGAATCCACTGGTGAAACCATTTGGTCCAAGATTTTGGGGGGTGAGTAGTTTTTTGTTTACTCACTGAATTTTGTTACCAGTACTATGTCTGTTCAGATTTTTTATTTATTACTGATTTAATATCAGAAGACTGTTACTAGAAATTTTTCTATTTTTCTAGATTGACCAATTTGTTGACATATACTTGTTTATGGTATTGTCTTGTAATTCTTTATATTTCTGTGGTGTCAAGTGATATCTCTCCTCCTTCATTTGTGATTTTATTTATTTGAGCCCTTTCTCTTCTTTTCTCAAGGAGTCTGGCCAAAGGTTTGTCAATTTTGTTTCTCATTTCAAAAACCCTGTCCTTGGTTTCATTTGTCTTTTCTTTCTTTTATTTTGTTAGTCTACATATTATCTCTTTCTACCCTAATCTTTAATATTTCTTCCCTTCTGGTAACTTGGGCTTTGTTTGTCTAGTTTCTTTACACGTATAGTTAGATTGTTTATTTGAGATTTCTCTTATATCTTGAGGTAGGCCTATATTGCTGTAAACTTATATCTTAAAACTATTTTTGCTGCATCCCAATAATTTTGGACCATTTGTGTATTTATTTATTTGTTTATGAGAGCACACATCTGTGGGAGAGTAAGGAAGAGCAGACAGAGAGAACTCTAAGCAGACTCTGCACTATCAGCACAAAAGCTGACCTGGGGCTCATTCCCTTGAACTGTGAGATCATGACCTGAACCAAAATCAAGAGTTTGACACTTAACCCACATGAGCCACCCACACACCCCCATTATGTTTTTCTAAATATGTCTCCTCATATTTTTTTGTTTCCTCTTGAATTTCTTTGTTACCCCATTGGTTGTTTAGTAGCATGTTGTTTAGCCTCCATGTGCTTGTGTTTTTTCAGTTTTTTTCTTGTAATTGTTTTCTAGTTTCATTCTGTTGTGGTCAGAAAAGATGCATGATACGATTTCAGTCTTCAATTTACTAACTTATTTTGCAGCCAAACATGTTATCTATCCTGAAGAATGGATTCCCATGTGCACTTGAAAAGAATGTGTATTCTACTGTTTTTGATGGAATGTTCTGTGTATATCCATTACTTCCATCTGGTTTAATGTGTTATTCAAAGCCACTGTTTCCTTGTTGATTTTTTTGTCTAGATGATCTATCCATTGATGTAAGTGGAATGGTAAAGTCCCCTTTTAGAATTGTATTATTGTCAATTTTTCTCTTTATGTCTTATTTGCTCTACAAGCATTAAGGTGCTCCCGTGTTGGTTGCAAAGATATTCACAAGTGTTAACGTACTCTTGTTGGATTGATGTCTTTATTATTATCTAATGCCCTTCTTTGTCTCTTGCTATAGTCTTTCTTTTATGGTTTATTTTTTTGATGTAAGTGTAGCTACCCCTGATTTTTTTTTTTTCTTTTGACTCCACTCGCATGGAGTATCTTCTATTCCTTCACTTTCAGGCTGTGTGTGTCATTAGATATGAAGTAAGTCTTCTGTAGGCATCATATAGATAGGTCTTGTTGTTTTTTTAATTGTTTGTTATTTGATAGGGGGTGTGTTTTTTGTTTTGCCTTTTTTTTTATCCATCAGTCACCTTATTTTTGACTGGGGTATTTAGTCCATTTACACTTAAAGTAATTATTGATAAGTGTCTATTTCCATTTTGTTAGTAACTTTCTGGTGTTTTTGAAGTTCTTCTTTGTCCCTTTGTTGTGTTGTCTTCTTTAGTGGTTTGATGGCTTTCTTTCATGTAATCCCTGAATTCTTTTCTCTTTATTTTTTGTGTATCTATTACAGGTTTTGATTTGTGGTTACCATTAGGTTCATATATAACATCCTATGTAAATAGTATTGTATATTAGGTTGATGATTACTTAAGTATGAACACATGATAAAAACATTTAATTTTTATTCTTCCCTGCACATGTTACATATACAGTGTCATATTTTTAAATTTTGTATAGTTCTTGACAAATTTAGTAGATATACTTGGTTTTACTACTTTTGTGTTTTAAATTTCATATTGGTTTTTTAAGTAATAAATCTATTACCTTTACTATATGTTTCTTTTACTTTTGAAATTTTTTTCCTTTCATTTTTTAAAAAATTTGNCATTCTATATTAGGTTGATGATTACTTAATATGAACACATGATAAAAACATTTAATTTTTATTCTTCCCTGCACATGTTACATATACAGTGTCATATTTTTAAATTTTGTATAGTTCTTGACAAATTTAGTAGATATACTTGGTTTTACTACTTTTGTGTTTTAAATTTCATATTGGTTTTTTAAGTAATAAATCTATTACCTTTACTATATGTTTCTTTTACTTTTGAAATTTTTTTCCTTTCATTTTTTAAAAAATTTGTTCCTTTTATGATCTTCTTCTGGTTATGGCCTTTTCTTTCCACTGAAAGAATTCCATTTAACATTTCTTGTAAAGCTGATTTGTTATTGATGGACTCCTTTAATTTTTTGTTTTCCTGGGCAACTTTTTACCCCTCTTACAATTCTAAATGATAATCTTGTCAAGTAGAGTATTCTTGGTTATGCGTTTTTTCCCCCTTCGCTACTTTGAATATATCATGCCACTCCTTTCTGGCCTGAAAAGTTTTTGCTAGAAACTCAGCTGATAGCCTTAGGGAGTTTCCCTTGTATATAACTTGTCTCTCTTTTCTTTTAATACTCTCTCTTAATCACTCCTTTTTGCCTTTTTTACATGTCTTGGTGTGGGCCTCCTTGGGTAGTGCAACCCCACCCTGGTCACCCAAAACCAGGCGCCTCAGGGGTGCTCTACATGTGGGCCGCTTGCACCCTCCTTTTGCGGCTGAGCCACATTTGCCTTCAGCCCACCTGGTCGCAGTGACTTGCTTTGCCTGTTGTGAGTGCGCTAGGCAAGGTGTGTTCCTGCTCCGTTGAAACGCCTGCCTAGAACCGCCATAAGCTCATAGGGGAGTGGGGTCAGCATTCAGCCTCGCTTTCTGTGGTCAGCCTCTCTGGCACAGCTGCTGGCAACCTAAGGGCAGTGCGGGCTTCCTGTGCGGAGAGCTAAGAGGCTGGGCTGCAGGCACTGTGGGTGTGCTGGAGTGCACGTTGCCTTTTCCCACTTCCCAGGGCACGAGTCACTTCGGAGTGGAGCCAGTCAGCCAGGACTGCGTGTCGTGTGGCAGGCAGGAGTGGCTTCAGAGGATTGCCTGTCGATGCAAGTATGTTGGATGAAATAGGTCTGTAGGAGAATGCTGGGGACGGGCGCACAGTGTCAGCAAGCAAACGAGAATGCTAGCACTGCCTCTCAAGTCTGGCCAGGTTGAAGGAGGGCTACACACATGATGCTTGCCAGCACTTTCGTTTCCTGAGAAATCTGAAGATCCCCGCCCCTCCAGCACACATTCCAGGATTAGTCAATAAATCTCATTCACATATACCCCAGGTGCTTTTCAAGTTGCTGCTCCTATGCTGTGTCTCGGACTGAGTTATGTAGCTTGTAGCTTTTTATGGGGAGGGACTTCGTTTTCTACCACCAGAAATGAGTCTTGTTGGTTTTCAAAGCCAGATATGGGTGCTTTGTCTTCCTGGTGTGGGCCTTCTTGACTGGGGGTGCCTGAGGCGTTGCCTGGTCCCTTTGCGCCTCTGTGTTTGTGATCTCCCTCCCGCTTGCGGTCAGTCATGCTGGGACCACATCTCCACCCTTCCTGCCCTTTTTGATGTCACCTTCTTTCTATGACTAGCTGTGGAAGATCTGTGCTGCTAGGCTTCAGGTCATTTCCAGTCAGTTTATAGATGTAATTGTAATAGACGTATATAGATGTAATTGCTATGTTGTATCTGTGACACAAGGTGAGTTAAGGCTCTTCTTAGTCCTCCATCTTTCTTAACTGATTCCTTTTATTTACTGTTTAATTGGGTTTTATCCAGTATATCAGTTTTCAGTTGCTGTGTCATCAATTATCACAAAATTAGCAGTTTAAAATGCATACGTTTATTATCTCATGGTTTCCATGCATCAGGACTCACAGTACAATGTAATTAGGTCCTCTGCTCAGTGTCTTACAGAGCTGTTGTATGTCAGGCTACATTTTTATCTGAAATCCTGACACAGGGAGAATATTCTTCCCAACTCGCTCACAGGCTGGGCAAAATTCATTTCCATGTAACTGTAAACTCTTTCAATGTCTGTCAGCTAAGGGCACTTTTCTGTCCTTCAGGCCACTTGCATTTCCTTGTCATGTGCTTTCCTTTCTTATCTTTTCCTTTTGTTTGCCATGTACTTAAAAAAAAATGTTTATTTATTTTGAGAGAGAGAGAGCAGGGAAAGGGGAGAGAGAGACTCCAAGCAGCCTTCATGCTTAGTGCATGGAGCCCCATGCGACATACTAGGATAAATACTAGGTATTTATCTGAAGGATATAAAAATGCTAATTCAAAGGGGCACATGTACCCCATTGTTATAGAGACGCTGTCAACAAAGGCCAAAATATGGAAAGTGCCCAAATATCCATTGACTGATGAATGAAGTGGAATAGAGTGCAATATTACTTGGTGATCAAAAAGAGTGAAATCTTGCCATTTGCAACAACATGGGTGGAACCGGAGTATATTATGCTAAGTGAAATAAGTCAGTCAGAGAAAGACAAATATCGTATGACTTCATTCATATGTGGAACTTAAGAAACAAAACAGCTGAACATAATGGAATGGAGGGAAAAATAAAATAAAAACAGGGAGGCAAACAATGAAAGACTCTTAAATACAGAAAACAAACTAGGGATTGCTGGAGGGGAGGTAGGCAAGTAGATGAGGTAAATGTGTGATGGACACTAACGAAGACACTTGTTGGGATGAGTATTGAGTGTTCTATGTAAGTTATAAATCACTAAATTCTAATACTCAAACCAATTCTATACTATATGTTGATTCATTTGGATTTAAATAAATAAAAATAAATAAAAAATAAAAATAAACTTAATAAAACCAATAATAAAGCTGATACTATGTGTCTAAAGACAATGTCACCAATTTTGTTGAATGATATGCAATTTCATTTTTGTAGGTTAAAAGTGACCAAATATCAGCATCTATATGATTCAAACTAGTTTTTTGTGTGTGTGTGAGATGTTCTTCAAAACACCTCACCCAAACTCTTCCAAAATGCTTATGTTACGAAAGACAAAAAAAGAGTTGAAAAATTATTGATTGAAGTGAATAAAAATGATATAACAAATCATTGAAATGTGAAATCTTTAATTGGATTCTGGATTTTTAAAAAAAAACCTAACTAGTAATCTGGAAAAATTTGAAGATAAAACGTATATGAAGTAAACAAATTATATCAAAGTTAAATTTCTTAAATCAAGTAATCCTAACTGTAGTAATAAAAGGGAACAATGCAGTACTTAGAAGACATTTGCCAAACTGCCAAGACATGATCTTTATTATCATGATTTCTAAAAATTATTTTCACTATATAAGTGTGTGTTTGAGAGAGAGAGAGACTGTATATTGAAAAACAGCAAACATGTGTCACTGCCTTAGGATTCAGGGATAGACACTGAAAGAGCCCCAAGGAGATTGTTAATAAGGGTTTGAAAATATTCAAGACAGAAAAGATCCTTGTTGGAGAGCAAAGTTGGGTAACACTGGCCTCTGCAATAAAAAAATAAAGAAGTAAACAAAAAACATACCCAATGAGTTTGTCTTCTGGCTGGGAAGATTTCCAAGAAGAAGATAGAAATTACCAACTGGTTTCTTTTTGCTGCTTGTTATAGATTGAATAATGTGTCCCCAAAAAGATATTTTAAAGCACTAACTCCCACTCCCTGTTATTTGGAAGTAGTCTTTGCAAATGTGATCAAGTTGAGGCAAGGTTATTAGGTTGGATCCTAATCCCATGTGATTGACGTCCTTGGAAGGAGAAGAGACATAAATAGACACCCAAGGAAATGCCATGTTATGATAGAGGCAAAGATGAGAGTGGTGTGTCTACAGGCCAAGAAACACCAAAAATTTCTGGGAACTCCAGTAGCAAAGGGAAAAGAATGCAACACAGTATACGCTGGAATCATCAGAAAAAGCACAGCCCTGCCGACATTGGATTTTGAACTCATAGCCTCCAAAAATGTGAGGGAATAAATTTGTTGTTTTAAGTCATCCAGCTGGTGGCAATTTGCTACGACAGTTCTAGGAAACTAGAATATTTTATATATGTACTCTATATGTATATATTATTATATATGATAAATATATATATCAAGAAAGAGATGAACTAACAAGGGGCCTATTTGGTGTATTTTTTGATAAATTATAAAATAAAGGAGCTAGGACTTGGTAGATTTAAAAATAAAATCGTTTCATATTACCAGCCTTTCCCCAAACAAAACACACAAAATAAGTAATGACTTCAGGGCAAAGATTAATCCTGTGTGTCCCTGTTGGACTTCTGGTTTCTGCCGTGAGAAGGATCTAACTGAACATTTCAGTTCAGCAAAAAACTTTCTAAGGCTCTGAAGAAGTTGCCTTGTAGTCCCTTTCCAAGACTGTGAGGAGCCTCAGGGACACTGTCTCATAAAAGCTTCACACTGGGTACAAATAGAGAAAGGCCTACCTGAAGAGATGCGGATGTGACTTTTAGATAATGGAGTGAATCTCATAATGATTCACAGAAAACAAAGAGACAGTCGAAAGTGAAAAGGGGCCTTTGGTCCCTGAATCTTCCAAAGGCAGGTAGAAAGCCCAGAAATCTCTTCAGCTGCAAATACTGTTTTTGTTTATTTTACTTATTTTATTTTAGAGAGAGCATGTGAGTGGGGGAGATGGGAAGAGGGAGAGAGAATCTTAAGCAGGATCCAGAGCCTGTGTGGAGGATGATGCAGGGCTCAGTATCACACCCCTGAGACCATGACCTGAGGCAAAAAGTTGGACACTCCACCAACTGAGCCACCCAGGTGTCCCTACAGGCTGGTATTTTTGGTGTTTTTTGTTTTTGATTTTGTTTTACCAAAATGGCAGGATGACTCAGCCAGTAGAACCCATGCCCTAAGGAATTTCAAAGAATCACTACCAGGGAAGAGGACTAGACCCTAATCAATTAAGACAAGTGCTCAGCTACATTTCAGAATTGCTTGGGCCACTTACTACTATGACTTTGTTTCCCATTCTTGCCTCCCTTTCAACAGGAATATCTATTGTGATTATTGTATCTTGGCTTCAGTCTTCTATGCTGGGCCTCTGGGCATCACATAACTTGGCTATTTTTACGTATAGGCCTTCAGGTTGAAAGCCACCATACCCCCATGAACATTAGCCCAGTAGCTTCACCTGTATCTGGACCTTATTTAGATGATAAGTTTCTAGAATGATGCTATAACAGGAGATTGGGTTCTTGGGAAGGGGAAGAGACTATATTTTGTATATGAGAGGGATATAAGTCATTTGTGGATAGAAGATGGACTCTGTCAGACCAAGCATGGCCACAGATTTTTTGTTGTTCATTTCAGTAAAATGTGTGGCTCATGTACTCATCCCTTGAGTCTGAGCAGACTATCACTGCTCTGGCCAATAGACTGTGGCAGAAGTGGTGCTGTGCTAACATCTGGATTCAAGCATTAAGAGACTAGAAGAGTTTACTTCCTGCAGATACTCATTATGCTGTACAAAGCCCAAGCCATGTAGAGAGGAGTTGTTAAATGTAGATTTTACTGTTCAGCTGCAGTAAGGCCAACAGATCAGGAAACAACTTCCATTGTAAAGATAGTTTGTTGTCCATAATTCCCAAGAGAAGAGGATGCACCACGCCATATAAGGCTGCTCAGAGAATCCTCTGGGTGGTTCAGGAAGCAGAAGGAGTGAGGGGACAGTAGACAGTAGCAGTCCTCATTGTGGTCTCCATAGAAAAGGCAAGGCCAAGTAAGCAGTTTTGGGATTGGCTAGTGTGAATAATTTCAGCAAGCTCTGGGACCTAGAATCTGTCTTTACTGATCTGGTACCTGGTGCTGTGATGATTTGGCCAGAGGAATATTGCTTCCTAGAAGGTAAAAGCTGGATAGAGGAGATAGTAAAAGAATATGAACTTTTGATTGGTTAGTTTACATGCAAAGACCATGCTTCCCTGACAAGTCTTTTGTTATCTCTAAGAGTTGACTATCGCTGGGAGTGGCAGTTACTCCCTAGTCTGGAAGGGCTCACATCCCAGAAAGACAAAAAATTTAAAAATGTAGTTAACACCAAAGGTCACTGGCCAAAGGATGATAGCCACATGAGTGGGTCATATAGAATGTTCAGTTGATTCAAACCTTCAGCTGATTTGTGCCATGATGTAATCTGCATCACACGTAAGACCCCAAGCAAAGCCACTACCCAGTGGAGCCCAGTCAACCTATAGAACCATGAAAGATAATCAAATGTGTTTTCCGCTATTAATCTTTGGGGCTCACAAATCCTAGCAAAAGATTAGTAAAACATTCTGTGTATCTGTGAATATATGTGTATCTACACACACACACACACACACACACACACACACACTCAGGAAGAAGAGAGAGCAAATGAGAAAACTATTAACAATTGGTCAATAATGTGGGTAAAATATTGATGAGTGTTTTTTGTAAAAATTTTTCAATATTTTTGTGAATTTGAAATTTTTAAAATTACAAGAAAAAACAGAAATATAGAAAAACTCTTGTGTGCAATATGGACATGAATTCAAATTGTATTATGAAGGCCAGAAGAAAGAACTAATAAGGCTTTTTGTTAGGTTGATGATTATATGAGGAGAAAAGTATCCCCGTTGTGGGTAAAGTCTGCATAATTAGAGGCCTAACTTATCTCTAAACTATAAGAAGAGAGAAAAGAAGCTCTGTAAATAAATGTGAAAATACAGCCAGCTCTAAAAATACTCTCACATTAGGCTACTTCCAGAGATCTGGGAATTATTGTTACCTCCCAGCAACTCTTTGAGGGGGAAAAAAAGGAGTGTTTCTACATTCTAATAATTGCAAAATAAAAATGCCTCTAGGTTTAAAAAAAGCATCTTTATTAGCTTATATAAATGAAAAGTCGAGATATGGGTGAAGCTTCATAGGACACTGAGCATAATTTTTCACATATATTAACAGGGATACGTTTTTGACTGTTTCTTCTCTCTTTCTCAGTGCCATCTTTATCCTAAATCTGATTGCATCATGACACCCAATATATCCAAGGGCTATCTGCATTCTCATTCCTTCAGGAAAGAGCAAGTGTCTTTAAAAATCTGAGATTCACTGAGAACAAATGTTCACTATGCTTACAAGGCCCCAGGCCATTGTTACATCCAGAAGATGGAATGTGATGATCAGCCCTGCCTTGGTTATACGGTTTGATCCACAAGTCAGGAGTGATATGAGCATATGTGATACTACCTACAGGGAACATAGATGTGCTGAGAATTGAGAAAGTGAGAAGAGATGTTCCTTAGGCGACAAACCAGTAACCACTGCAGCATATATTTTCTCTCTGGTTCTCATAAATTTCTCTTCTCTTTATATATTGCCTCATTTTTTTTTCTTACTTTGCAAAGTGACCACTCACTACCATTTCTGAGGATGGAATACTTTCTTTTAAGAGGATAGCCAGACTTGCATCAGAAGCTTCTCGTTCCAAGGCAGATTTGTAGGAAAGGGATACTGCCTGGCTTGGTCTGAGTCCTATGACCAAATAAATGTGGCCATGGCCTTGAGTCAGTTCTAATAAGCAGGAAGTGCCATTTGACTTCTGGTTTGAGGATGTCACTGAAAAAAGGGATTTGTGGGAGGACTGTGTAGTCAACCACAATTTGTCTACTCCAAGTTTCATCATAGAGGAGGTTTTGGCTATTGGCTTAAGATACTGTGATGGGCTCCATCGTGGTTTCCAGTGATCCCTCATCCTGGTATTGACACCTTAGTCCGCTCCATGTAAGTAGTGGGTAGGTGATGGAATGACATCAAAATCTAGGGAATAAAAGACATCAGAGCTCCAGCCCTGCTCTCTTGGATTGCCCACTGTAGGGGAAGCCAGGAACCATGTCAGGAGGACTTTTAAGCAGCCCCAAAGACAGGTTTACATGGAGAAAAACTGAGGCATTTCTCCTCCAGCCAGCCTCATCTTGTTAGCCGTGAGGTTTAGCAACACTGGAAATGAAACTTTCTGCCCTACAGAAGCCTTCAGATGACTACATCTTCAGCCAGCAACTTGACTACAGTATCATGAGACACTCTGAGACAGACTGCCTAGGCTTTTCTGAATTCCTCACTCACAGAAACTGAGAGAGGGATCAGCTGATTGTCGCCAAATGCCGCTAAATGTTGAGGTGCTTGGTTGTGCAGCAATACATGGCTGATACAGGTTTATTGACTCTATTTTGTTTAAAAAAAAATCACCGTAGTGCTAGATGTGGGTATGTGTGTATTTTGTCCTGAATTAGGCATATGAAGTATTATACTTTATTAAGTATTCTTTTAGCATCAAAGGAAGCTATTCGGTATTTTAGATAAATATTGATAAATACAGATGTATCTTCTACTTCTAATAATAATTAGCTAGGATATATGTAGTGTGTAGTATATGTATTACATACAGTATATAGTATGTATATTTCAATTATTTCTTGCAACAGTATGAAGTCGATCATTAAGGAAAACACTGAGGCTTAAAGGGGTTAGGTGACCCATCCAAGTTCACCCACCTAGTCAGTGGTAGCCCAAGGATACAAGGCCACATTCTTTTACCTCAATGCCCATTCATTTAATTATTATATTTTATATTGAACTTCTAGTCCTACTCTTAACCCTAACTGCTCATGATTTACTATGGAATTTAGAATCATCATGTTTGATTTAGGATTTTGTATTACATTCACAGAAATGATTGCTCTCTGTCTCATATATACTGTATTTTGGCATTTGGGTGTCAGAATGATGATAGCTTCATAAACCAGGTTGAAATGTTATTCCTCTCATTCTAGATTCCACACTAGTTAATAATGGCAAGATCATATATTCCCTTTAGAACGTGAAATAATACATTTTGAAAGTGTGGAATCAAATTACCTGGTTTCAGAATACTTTTGAGAATATTTTTGCGTCAATATACACTTTTTTTCTTTTCAAGTTTTGTTTCATTTTGGAATCATCACAAATTTACAGAACAGTAAGATTTTTAAATGAATGCTTTGAAACTTAGTTTCCCAAACTGATAGCATACCAGTCTCAAACAACTTATTATGTAAGTCCTATAAACAGGGACTTTCCCTCTATATAACAGCAATATAATTATAAAGATCATGAAATTAATACTGATACATTTTTCCATCTAATTCTCAGATCCCATTAAAATTTCACTACTTGTTAAATGTCTTTTCTGTAAAATGATTCAGTTTATAATTACTGGCTGTTCTTGGCTTTCATATTTCTTTAGTCTTCTCAGTCTGGAAGACTTCCTCTGTACTGGATTTTGGTGACCTTGGCATTGCTATTGTTTGTAATTGTAGAACGATTCTCCATTTGGATTCTACCGGTGTTTGTTCATGATTAGAGTCAGAGTTTGTCTTTGGAAGGAATGTGACAGAAGTGGCTCTATTCTCCTCTTTGCATCTTCAGGTGACACATGATTTCAACTTTTCCCATCGCTCTTGGTGGTTCACTTTGATGCTTAACTAAGATGATGTCTCCTGGGATTGTCCACTACAAGGTTACTATTTTAGTTTTGAAATTAGTATCTGCTTTGTGTGGAGGTAGTTTGAGGCGATTTAAGTATATTCTTCTTCATCATATTTTCAATTTATTTGTTAATTTTATTTATTTAAATTGATAGGGATTCATGGTTTCTCTTTTTTTTTAAATAGAGTTTATTGTCTATTTGTTTTCCATACAACACCCAGTGCTCATCCCAACAAGTGCCCTCCTCCATGCCTATCACCCATTTTCCCTTCATGGTCTCTCATTTTATTCAATGGGCTGTAATCCATCACTATCATTATTGAGTTGTTTACATTATTTCTGATGTGACCAATGGAAGCCGTTTCTCATGTCTCATCATTCTATGAGCCTTGCCTTTTCTCTGGCACAAGGTATTCCAGATTCATCTTATAATTTCCATGCCGAAAGTATGACGTTACCATCTCTTCTAAGACCCTGCTTACTTTTAGTGGAAATGGTTTTGAGGAGTCAAGATCTGGGGTATAGGTTATTTGAAGTGTCACTGATTGCAGATAGTGAACATAGCTTGAGAGTATATGTGTGTATATATGCACATATGTGGACACACATACATACACACTTACTACCTTCTCTGTCTATACACAGGCAACTTTCAGTTCACACAAATACATCCAGTTCCAATTCAACACCACGGGGTTCATTTGTAGTTTTCCCTCTTTCCATATTTCCAGTTCCCTTCTATAGTACTGAGGAATCTGGCTCCCACAATGCTTAACATATTTACTTATTTGATCAACACCCTGTCTATAATCATTCCTAAATTTTCTGTCACCCCTCTTTCACACAGATGCATTCAGGTCCCTTCTTGTATCTAATTCTTCACAGTGGCCTTCCTTTTCACTAGCATGAATGCCTCCCTCAACCCATTTAAGCCCAGTATATAATTCCCCTCCTCACCCACTTTTGGCTCTGACATCCTGCCCTATATTAGGCCACCCTCCCGATGTGGATGCTGTCTTTATTTTGCTCAGATTCTGATGCTTCACTTCAGGCCAAAGTCCCATGAAGGACTATCCTTCTGCTTTCATTCTGACCACTCCTAAACTGCTTAGGTTGACATCCCACTTTGAGCAACTCTTCCCACCTGACTGTGGACACCTACTTTTCTATTCCACACCTAATGGCTTAGGCACAAAGTTATTTGGGAAGAGAAGGGAGTGAAAAATAAAGGAAAAGAGTGGATAGTTTGGGTTTTTCTTAGTAGCTGCTTTCAATTTCTTCTGCTGTTAGTCTTTTTTCTGACGTTTTAATTCTTGAGCTTATTAAATGTTTATTCTTCATCTAGATTTAGTCATTTGCAAAATTTCAAAGCACAGAATAAAAAGGATAAAGTTTTTAATCATAAAATCCGTCAATTTCACAGTTCGGCACATCCTATGAGAGAGGCATTAACTGGCAACCCTTCAAGATGGTTCTAAATGCATTGTGAGATTTTTTTTCCTGGACTATCTTTTCAAGAATATTTACATAGCAAGCAACCCTGGAAGACAGAAACTTCATCTCCTAACAGTGCAGAGGCCAGGTTGTTTTCCTACCAACTGTAATAAAGGTGTCTGCCCCTGCAGCAAAGTGTGAGCAGGTTGGCTTGCAGCCTATTATAAAGGATTGGGGTCTTCTCCTCTCACTGTGTGGTGGGCTCTTATCCTAACACCTTTTGGGGGTTGGGCTTGAGGATCTGGCACAAGAAAATTATGTTAATCGAGCTCCTGAGGTTGCTGGGAGTCATGAGGTGTCCTGTGGCTCTACCTCGGGAGAGTCACGTCTTCTGCCAGTGCCCAAGACACTGTGGCAGGATAATTTGGTAGCTTGCAGGGAGGGCAACATATCACAGGGTTTACAGTTATTACCCGAAATATATTTGGTTGCAAATAACAGAAAATCCAAATGCTCCTGGCTTGAATAGATATTTATTCATTCATTGATTTACTTATTTTTCTGTGAGTTTTATTTTTTAAGAAAGAGAGCACACAAGCAGGGGAGAGGCCAAGAGAGAGGAGGGCCCAGGATCTGAAGCAGGCTCTGAGCTGGAAGGCTGACAGAGGTGAGCCCAATATGGGGCTCGCAAACTCATGAACAGCAAGATAATGACCTGAGCCTAAGTCAGGTGCTCCACTGACTGAGCCACCCAGGCGCCCCCAGATTTATTCTTTTAAAAGAAAGAAAGGGAGGGACTGAGGGAGGGAAGGCAGAAAAGAAGGGAAGACATCTTGAAGTGGTCCATTAATGGTACAGTTACCAAAGCATGTCATCATGGACCCAGTCTCTATTTGTAGGATGGGTCATCTGTATCAAGCATGTTTTTTCTTCTTAAAATACAGACATTATGTCCATTTACCAGGCAGGAAAATGAGACAGGAAAAACAGCAATGACTGAGACCATTAATTTTTCCAGGAAAACAATTTCCTGGGAGCCCTAGTCACTGGACTTCCGCTTCCACTCCTTGTCCATATTTGTGTCCACATGGACTGCCCTAAGGCCTAACAGCAAAATGTATCTTAGATCAGCCATAAATCGTATCTGCCACAAGTATCATTTTATAATACTTAGTCTTTTTTGGATATGTCACAAGGCTTCTTATTTGTCATTTTGTGAATTTCTTTCCTCTGATTTATCTTGAATAGAACTGCTATCTATCCGTTGTTATTATTTTTAGCTTTTGTTTGGAAAAAGTCAGTCTAGGGGACTTTTTCTAACTATGATAAAGGAACAAGAACTGGATTTACTCTCTGACCTCAAACAATTAAAAACCAATACAAAATACATTCATGATTTTCAGACTTTGGACATCAGGCCACACAGGAAGGTGATACCGAAAGAAGAGATGTCACAGAGTTGTGTAGTTGCTAAGCAGCAGCGTGGTGGCAGCTGAGAGGCTGATTTGCCACAATTTCATAGGTGGGGTCGGCAAAGAGACTGCCTGAATGGATTTGGACAGCGGAGTACTTGTAGCAGCAATAGTAACAAGGTGCAGTCGATTTTCCCAACCTCAAGTCCCATTAATGGGAGCAAAAGTTACCTCAACACACACTGGGGGTACCTTACAGGAGAAATACCCTAAACTTAGAAGACCCCCTAATCTTATTAGGAGAACTTAGCAAGCCTGGCCAACCTTTGCTCTGGAGGAAGACACTACATTTCTTATCCCAGTCAGAAATCTCTCCTCTGCTATAGAGAGAGAACTACCGTTGTTTTCTAAGGCTGTTGGCTGCACAAATATTTTTGTAAAGCTCTTCCAGGACAAACGCTGTTACAAAACATGTAGAAATTCCATGAAAATTGCCTCTCAAGAGGGAAGACAAATCGGGTGAGCCCTCCAATTGCTCCGGCTGATGGCCTGAGGAGAGGTGCCAGGGTGCAGTGCAAGGAAGGGAAACACAGAGAAAATGTGGTCATCTCCCTGCCTTGAGGAACATTCTATCCACTGTTGTTTAGAAGTGTGAGTGCAAACACCTTTGCCTTGTTCCTGATCACAGCAGTCTCACTTGTAGCTCAAAACTGGAAACAACCCAGTTGTTCAACCACAGATACATAGATAAGCAAATTACACTAAATACATAAAATAGAATAACACCCGACAGTAAAAAGGATCAAATCAATCGACTCAAAAAAGAAAAAATTGAACTAATTATGTTAAAGAAAGCCATCAGACGTAAAGTTTGTGCTGTGTAACATTCTAGAAGTTGCAAAGCTACAGTATCAGAAAACAGATCTGTAGTTGCTTGGGTTGATATCAGAGATAAATCCCAAAATACCAGGAAGACAATGTTGGGGGTAGCAAATGTTTATTATCTAGATTAGGGTGATGGCTTTATGAGTGTCACATGTCTGACACATGTCAGAACATGAATTTGTACATTTAAATATGTACAATTTGGGGCACCTGCGTGGCTCAGTCAGTTAAGCATCTGACTTTGGTTCAGGTCATGATCTCACATTTCGTGGGTTCAAGCCTTACTTACATTGGGCTCTGTGCTGACAGCAGAGAGCCCACCTCAGATCCTCTGTCTCCCTTTCTCTCTGCCTCTTCCCTGCTCACTCCCTGTCTCTCAAAAATAAAAACTTTAAAAAAATAAAAATAAAACAATTTTAAAAATTAAATATGTGCAATTTATAGTATGTGAAAGTAGAGTATAGCTTAATAAAGCTGTGGAAGTGGAAGAAAATATTCTGGAGATAGTGGATTCATTTTTAAAATTTTGTATTCTAATTGATTTTCCTTATTGTTGTGGTTGTTTCAGACTTTTTGAGTTGAATGCTTACTACACTTCTTATTCTCATTTAATGAGTCACAACAATACTTCATAAAATGAATTTGCTCCTAAGTATAGCTCTGATCACTTAATCTGTAATCTTAGTTTTGAATTTTGCCTTGACCTTTCAGGGATTTAGAAAAGTTGTTTTTTAATTTAGAAGGTGGAACTTTTAGTAATAATGGTTGTATTGCATTTTGGATAGATAATCTCCACCTACAATGTCATATGTTGTGTGTTAATTTGTTCGGAACGGTGTCTGTTCCCACTCATTCTGCATCCGCATCACCTCTACCAGGCCGGCACACCCATGTCTCAGCTGTTGTGAATTTTGACAATTAAGAGCCCTTAGTTGTTCTTTTCTGTTCTTTTTTTTTTAATGTTTTATTTATTTCTAGGAGAGAGAGAGAAACAGCGTGAACAGGGGAGGGTCAGAGAGAGAGGGAGTCACAGACCGAAACAGGCTCCAGGCTCTGAGCTGGCAGTCAGCACAGAGCCGGACGCGGGGCTCGAACCCACGAACCGCGAGATCATGACCTAAGAGAAAGTCGGACGCTCAACCGACTAAGCCACCCAGGCGCCCCTTAGTTGTTCTTTTCTTAAGAGAATTGCCCTCAGCACTTGTGGGGATGAACACTGGGTGTTATATGGAAACCAACTTGACAATAAACTATTTTTAATTAAAAAAAGAGAACTGCCCTCAGCTGACAGGGGTCACCTCATCCAGGAGTTTGATCTGTCCCCTCCAGGACAGGCTGTAATCACTCAGTGACTGATAGAGAGGTACCAAGTCCAGTCCCTTATCTCAGAGCGAAAGGAATTACAGATGCTCCAGAGGCTCCTTCCTCCATCATGCTAGAGTCTCAAATTCACCGAGACCAGATTCTTGCTCAGCTCCTCCCTCATTCCCATCCTGTCCCTCTCCCTTCCTTGGTTGGGATTTTTTTCTTCCTGAGAAGCACTCCCTCGCTGTCACAGGCATCCAGATTTCTGTGTCATGGTCTGCTTCTGGCGATCCCAAACCTCGGATACTGTTTTATGACCAATTTTTAAAAAGTGCTTCATCGATGTTTGAATAAGAATGTGTACATGGGATCTATCTTTATACACACGTTCCTGTATATTTACACATACATATTGATCACACATGGATGTAGTAACAGAGGTGACTTTGCCCAGAGTATGGCTGTTTGCCTTTCTTTCCTCGATACTGCAGCGGTCGGTTCTTGTGTGCATTGCCAGAGGGGAAAAAGACGGACACATTTAGAGTTAAGAGTCAACTCATTTTTATGCTTTTCCAAATAGCCCTTGAAACTCATGGGAGAGGAAATCATCTTAACAGCAAAGGCGTTAACTTGCAACAGCCACGCCCCATTCTTCTTGGTCTCGGTGAATTGCAGCACCATTTACTAAATTTTTTAAATGAAAATCTTGGAGCCACACTTGACCCTGCTTTTCCTTTCACACTGAACCATCCAATCTTGAAGCAAATCCCATCAGCCTTACCTTCAAAATATGACCTAAATCTAGGATTTTACCAATACCTCCACGACCACACCTCTCTCTCCCTTGGATTACTGCCTCCATCTCCTAAATTATTCCTACTCTCATTCGTGCCTCCTCTCTGGTCATCTCCCATAATAACCAGACCCATCCTTTTAAGATGTAAAAAGATCCCCTATCTGGAACTTGCCATGAGCTTCCTACCTTACTTAGAAGAAAATACCAACTCTTTACGTGATCTGGCACTGAACTTTTTCTACAACCTTTTGTTGTTTCGCCCTTTCTCATACTCACTGGACTCGAGCCACACTTGTATCCTTGATACTAATGCATCGTCCTGAATCAGGACCTTTACACTTTCTCAAACAACTTTTTCCCTATAGATTCTAGGTGACTCACTTCCTACTTAATTCCTGTCTCTGCTTAAATGTTACTTTCTCAAGGAAGCCTCTCTTGACTATCACTTTTGAAAGTATATTCCTCATTACTCTCTGTTTTCTGACAGTGCTTTAGTTTTCCGCCAGGTAACTTTAACTACATTATACTATCTTTTAATGGTTTATTATCTGCCTCCACCTAATGATGGCTTAGAAAAGATACATCTGTTTTGTTCGCTGTTGTTTCTTCCGCATATGTAACAGTGCCTGATACATAAGAGCACATTGTTAAACCACTGAATGAATAAAGGAAGGGATTAATGAATGACTCACACTAATGCCACATTCTGGTTAGTTTTATATTTGGATCATGAATATTTTGAACAGTTTTATTTTTCTTGGATTTTCTGGCATTCTTTTTCTCTCTCTCTCTCTTTTTTTTTTTTTTTTAAAGCAACGTTTGCTTTTCTTGAAGTCAACAGATTTTTGGCTCTAAATTGGATTTATGTCTCTATGTTTAGACCACACATTCTTGTACAGATAATTAATTGACCCTTATGTTTTGAACGACCAGTTTTTATTCCCTTGGAGTATTAAAATGAGAGTTCTAGGCATGGACTTGACCCTGCCCTTTCTTTCACATTGAACATGCAATCTTGTATCACATACTGTCAGCCCTCCCTTCAAAATGAAACCAAATGCAGTATTTTCTCAATTCTTCCACTGCAACACTTATCTCTCACCTTGGTCACTGCAATTATCTTTTATATCTTTAATTTACTCTAAATTTGTAGGCATATTGTCTTAATATTGAACTTTTTCTCCCCTCTGACAGTCACCTCTAGGAGCCATTGCTTCCCAAGATAGCACAGAGCCCAATGTGGGGCTCGGTTGCACAACATCATATGAGATCATGGCCTGAGCCAAAACCGGGTCAGATGCTCAACTTACTGAGGCACCCAGGTTTCCTACTTCTACATTTTCTTGCTCTACATTTTTTGTTCTACATTCTTAGAGATTTTATTTATTTTTTTAAAGTTAATATGGATCTATATTTGTCAATTGTGTATTTTCTCTCCAGCAGTTTTGCTGTTGATGTTGTTGTGTTTCACTGCTACTTTTGCTTTAACCTATGACTACTTGGCATGGATATACCTTGTTAGTGAGTGTGTTCCAAGAAAACAACCAAATTTTTTATTTTATCATCTGTTCTTCAAATTATCTCAGTTTCCTCTGAAAAGTTTTTATTTTTTATTTCTGTCTTGTACTTGCATATATCTTGATGATGATCAGTTCATAATGATAATATGAGTAACATCTTGGTGATTGATTCATAAGCAGTGGGAAAGAGGGCTATTTATCTTATGCATAGATTATGCTTACTGACTCTCTTAAAGATGAGTCAAGGACCTGACTTTTAGGCTGGGTTTGCCTTAAATTCCAAAAGTGACACTGGGAAGCCAATGCCTATTCTCGTTCTTTTCCTTCTTATGAGAATTCCATTGAGTTATTTCAGGAACTATGCTCTTTTGGAGGTTTTTCTGGGTTCATGCCAGGGGCAGGCTCTTCTCTCTATGGAGGTTTGGGATTAGGGTGTCAAGTACCTAGTGCTCAGTAATACATATTTCCATGTTCAAATCTTGTCTCCCTTCTCTTCATTTCCTCTGTCAGAATTGTGTACTAGATTCCCGCAGACCACCCTTTGTATTCGCATTGTTCATTCCAGATAGTTGATAAAACCTCTAGTCTGCTGATACCCTGCCTTCTAACCCTCTCTGTCGGTGTTGTAGACTACAACTTAACATTTTTGTCATTATTACTGTAATGTGATTTGGGGAAAGAAAGGGTATAAGCTTACATTTTCAGGCTACCCTGTTAACCCAGAATCATTAATATATTGTTGTCTCTTTTTTTTTAATTTAATAAAATACGTGATTTAAATGTTTTTTGCCCTCTAAGAAAAAATAAAAGTCCATCAGAAGATCTTAGGCCTACTACCATGTCTGACCCTCATAGGAGACCTTGGCCAGTGAACTTCCGTGGACCTCAAGCTCAATCCTGTAAAACTGATCAACTCAGATGGAAAGATTGCTATAGTTATGCACTCCTAAAATTATGACTCTAAGTGGGTTGTAAAAATATTAATAAGTTTAAAGATACTCTTTGTGAGGCCCCTGGGTGGCTCAGTTGGTTAAGCATCCAACTTCGGCCCAGGTCGTGACATCACAATTCATGGGTTTGAGCCCTGCATTGCATTGGGCTTGGTGCTGAAAGCTAGCTCAGAGCCTGGAGCTGTTTCAGATTCTGTATCTCCCTCTCTCTCTCTGACCTTCCTCTGCTCATGCTGTCTCTCTCCCTCTCAGAAATAAATAAAACATTTTAAAAAAAGATATTCTTCTGATTATCATAGAATGCTTTCTGGCTGTGTGTGTGTGTGTGTGTGTGTATGTATTTAAGTATATTTGTTTTGAGAGAGAAAGAACAAGAGAGCCCAGGTTGGGGGAGGGGAGAGAGAGGGAGAGAGAGAATTCCAAGCAGGGGCTTGAACTCATGAACTGTGAGATCATGACCTGAGCCAAAATCAAACATCGGACACTTAACCTACTGAGACAACGACCCATCTGATTATATATTTTAGAAAACCAAAATAAGGCATTAAAGGACATAGTGCTATTAAGCAGGGTAAAAAAGAACCTCATTCTTTTAAAAAAATCCTCTTTTTATTATAAATTCTGAGTGGAGGAAACCAGCTGGCATTAAAACAGTAAGTTTTTATTTATAGGAAAAAAGAATGACAGCTCAATTCACTTTAAAGAGAAGCCATATGAGAAACTCATGAGAAAAGATTCTGTCCTGTGCAAGCGTTCAGATTGCTCTCTGAATCGCTTTTGTAATTATGACGCCCAGAGAGCTTCTACTGTGGAGTGATATGCTAGCTTTTCTTCCCAGCATGTTCACAGTAATGTGAGGGATTGGGGGTCAGTAGGCTGCAGATGAGATCTTAGATTCCTTTTCTCAAAAGATTTTTTTAGTACTACAGAGATAGAGGGATGCAAAAAAGCAGTTGCAGTATTTTTTCAGAAAAAAAAATCATACCATGCCTTGAAACTGTTGATCTTTGCTGGTTCTTAACTTGGAGGACCCTGATTTGGTCTCAGTTAGCAGCCTGCTCTTTAACGTGTCTGTATATTTGACATCATTTGGAAAGTGCATGAAGCACGTCTCAGTTCCCATTTCCTCTTTGGAGAGAAACTGCTATTGATGAATGGAGCAATGTTTGGGATATGCGTTGGCAAATTCAAGCACATACAGTGGAAAGTTTTATTCTATGGGCATACAGGAGAATTGTCAACGCATCGCAAAACATAATTGGCTGTGTTATAATTGGACCCTGGAGAAAAACTGTCCTTCTGCAGCTTAGGGATTTTTCTCCTGAGGACAGGAAAACCAGAGCTGCTTTCTTTCCAATTTCTTTGCTGTGCAACTTGAGCATCAATTTAAACTGCAGAGTTGATAGCGCTAACATATTTATTAGGGGAAAAGTGAACTCCTGGAAGTAGTACCTTCATAAATGTGATCCTACATCATGAGTTGTGTATTTTTTGGCAAACTTTATTTCATTGTTCTCAACATTACAACCTGGGTTGCTACTATGTATACTTTATTATTTTTATTTATTTTTAAGTTTATTTATGTATTTATTTTGAGAGAGAGAGAGAGTTTGCATGAGCAGGGAGGGAAGAGAGCGAATCCCAAGCAGGTTCCACGCTGTCAGTGAGGAGCCACCATGGGGCTCAATCCCAGGAACGGTGAGATGATGACCTGAGCTGAAATCAAGAGTTGGATGCTTAACTGACTGAGCTGCCCAGAGACCCAATACTGTAGGTAATTTCAAAGGCAATTTTAAGTCAACTGGAAGAAAAGTAAAATGATTTCCGATTATAAAACAATCTGAGATTATTTATGGAACTAGGCAAGTTAGATTGGAGTTGCAGTACTGAAGAAATCTACACTTTTCATGAAGGATGTGTTGCTGTCTTGGATGAAAGGATGTTTCTAGTTTTCTTACTCAATTGAGACGTTAAGAAAATTGGTTTAAGTATGAATTCTCTTCTCCGTTTTAGAAATAGTAAACAAGCATGTGTCATAGTTTTGCTCTGAATAATTTTTGTTGACAAATTCAGCCTCCCTTTAATTGCCCATTGTTGTCTAGTCCCCAAATCCCCTTGCTCCTCAGCCTGACGCTGGTCTCATTACATTTCTCTGCTTACCTCTTTTGTGCACGTGGCATTTTCCTCACTCTTAGAAAAGTCCCACTAACAGAGATCATATTTTATTAGTTTTTGTTGTTCCAACACTTAAATTGGTGCTTGCTGTTGAATTTACTACTGACTTATTTATACGTTTTTAAATAAACTCGTTCTTGTTCATCCTTTTCTCTTTCCTTTAAATTCACAGAAGACTCTAAAAACAAAAAGCTAATATTGCTCTTTGACCAAGCTGATGCAAAGAAACAAAATGAAACAATGAGTAAATTGTTACAAATAAATCAAAGCAGATTTTGACTACTCTGAGCAATAATTAAGACTTTTTTTTTCTTTTTGAGAGAGAGAACATGTGAGCATGGGAGAGGGGCAAGGAAGAGAGAGAGAATCTTAAGCAGGCTCCACACTAAGTGCAGAGCTTGATGGGGGGCTTGATCCCACAACCTTGGGATCATGACTTAAGCTGAAATCAAGAGTTGGACACAACTGACTGAGCTATCCAGGTGCCCCAGTAATTAAGACTTAATATCTATGAAAGGAAATTTTATTCTTTTGAAGAAGGCTTATAAACATCAAATTATCTTTGCAAAGACCTTTAAACACAAAACGGCTAAATATTCTAGGTACATGTGTTTATGTTTGGAAACTAGGTTATCAAGTTTTTCAATAACCTTAAAATGTCTGAAGTCAGCAGAGCACACCATGTCTTCATGAACACACTCAATATCTTCTTAATCAAGCCTCTCGTTTTCATAACTTTTATTTTTATTCCTACTTTCTTTGAATTTCCTGTGGGGTCGTTTTTAAAGCAATTTCTCAGATACAACCATTTGAAACTAATAATATCAGATTATGACTACAGAAGATAATTCTTTAGCCAATGTCTTATTTTAAAACCAGCTGAACATTGGTTGGCTCACGCTTCCTCCGACCTTCTTCTACCTTCCTCTCTTTGTCCATAATCTTTGGTTTCTGTTAAAGAGCCTATTCTTACACTGTTTGAACCTTGTCTTTCACCCACATACATCCTGCTACTTTGCAGGTAACCATGACAATATTCCACAGTGCTGAGGTTATGTGCCTTATAAAATGTAGCCATGCTGTCTTAAATTTATTAGCAAACACACCTTTCCCAAAATATACACACGCACACAAACAAATGCCATATTAAAACTGCATGACATTTAGGAAGTGTTAAAAGACCAAGTATGCAATCAAATGATTTAGTGAGTGGGAAGAGATCATCATTCTTTTGTTAAGAACAAAGAAAAGCATATGAATCCTTGCTAATACAAAACAACACCTTAATTTTTTCTGAACCTTTATTCCAAGTACTTTCATTCCTTCAGTGTCTGCCACCTTATGATTTACTTTACATCTGGTAATTAAAAATCTCAGCAAGGTTGGAGATAGATCTATTTTCTGGTAAATAATTATTATTAGTTTAATATTTCTCGAGGGACTGGTAGAAATGAGAAGATTGAAATTCAGATGCTGGGCAGCCATAGAAATCACCGGATCAGTCATTCACAGCTTTTCATTGTATAGACTAAGATTCTGTGGACCCCAAGATTTTGTGGACCCACTCTTAACAATTCAGTTGTAACATTTTTTTAAGTATTCAAATAATCTTCCATTCTGGTTTCTCGATGGAACTCTAGTTCATTATGGAGTTGGAACAGTACCATAAAATCCACCAAAAATAAGTATTTCTGAGCCTAAGTGGAAACACTGAACTACACTTTGAGAAAGAAATACATCAGATTTTTTTAATTTTTTAAATTTTTTCATAAAAAGTTTATTGTCAAGTTGGTTTCCATATGACACCCAGTGCTGATCCCAACAAGTGTCCTCCTCCATGCCCGTTACCCTCCTTCCCCTCCCCCCATCCCCATCAGACCTCAGTTTGTTCTCAGTATTCAAGTCTCTCATGGTTTACCTCCCTCCCTCTCCCCAGCTATTTTTCCCCTTCTTCTCCCCTACGGTCCTCCATTAAGTTCCTCCTAATCCACCTATATGTGCAAATATGTGGTGTCTGTCCTTCTCTGCCTGACTTATTTCTCTCAGCATAACACCCTTAAGTTCCACCCATGTTGCTACACATGCCCAGATTTCATTCATTCTCATTGCCATGTAGTATTCCATTGTATAGATAAACCACATCTTCTTGATCCATTCGTCCGTTGATGGACACTTAGGCTCTTTCCATGTTTTGGCTATGGTTGAGAGTGCTGCTATGAACATCGGGGTACACGTGCCGCTATGCATCAGCACTCCTGTATCCCTTGGGTAAATTCCTAGCAGTGCTATTGCTGGGTCATAGGGGAGTTCTAGTGTTAATTTTTTGAGGAACCTCCACACTGTTTTCCAGAGGGGCTGCACCAGTTTACATTCCCACTAACAGTGTAGGAGGGTGCCTGTTTCTCCACATCCTCACCAGCATCTATAGTCTCCTGATTTGTTCATTTTAGCCACTCTAACCGAAGTGAGGTAATATCTCAGTGTGGTTTTTATTTGTATTTCCCTAATGATGAGGGATGCTGATCATCGTTTCATGTGTCTGTTGGCCATCTGGATGTCCTCTTTGGAGAAGTGTCTGTTCATGTCTTCTGCCCATTTCTTCACTGGATTATTTGCTTTGTGGGTGTGGATTTTGGTGAGTTCCTTATAGATTGTGGATACTAGCCCTTTATCCGATATGTCATTTGCAACTAAATTTTTCCATTCCGTCAGTTGCCTATTAGTTTTATAAATTGTTTCCTTTGCGGGGCATGTGGGAGCCCGACAGTGACCACAAGAAAGCGTGGTTAGGGACTCGGAGATGTGCCTGCACACGGGACTCTCTGCCTGGGCAGATCATGCCTGCAAACAGGATGTTCTGTCAAGGGGCCTGCACACAATATCCAAGGTTAATGATCCGNTGTGTCATTTCGTCCGCAACAGGGCAGAAGCTATTTTTCTTGATGAGGTCCCAATAGTTCATTTTTGCTCTTGATTCCGTTGACGTTGGGGATGTGTCAAGTAAGAAATTGCTGCAGCTTAGGTGAAGGAGGTTGTTTCCTGCTTTCTCCTCTAGGATTTTGATGGTTTCCGGTCTCATATTCAGATCCTTGATCCATGTTGAGTTTATTTTTGCATATGGTGTGAGAAAGTGATCTAGTTTCCTTCTTCTGCATGTTGCTGTCCAGTTTTCCCAGCACCATCTGTTAAAGAGGCTGTCTTTTTCCATTGGATACTCTTTTCCACTTTGTCAAAGATTAGTTGGCCATATATTTGTGGGTCGAATTCTGAGTTCCCTATTCTATTCCATTGGTCTATGTGTCTGTTTCTGTGCCAATACCATACTGTCTTGATGATGACAGCTTTGTCTTTGGTTTCCTTCTTCAATATTACTTTGGCTATTTGTGGTATTTTGTGGTCCCTTACAAGTTTTAGGATCATTTGTTCTAGCTTTGAGAAGTATGCTGGTGCAATTTTGATTGGGATTGCATTGAATGTGTAGATTGCTTTGGGTAGTAATGACATTTTAACAATATTTATTCTTCCGACCCATGAGCATGCAATGTTTTTCCATTTCTTTATGTCTTCTTCAATTTCCTTCATAAGTTTTCTATAGTTTTATCATACAGATCTCCTATATCTTTGGTTAGGCTTATTCCTAGGTATTTTATGGTTTTCTGTGCAATTGTGAATGGGATCAGTCTCTTGATTTCTCTGTTGCTTCATTATTGATGTATAAAAATGCAACCTATTTCTGTATGTTGATTTTGTATCCTGCAACTTTGCTGAACTAATGGATCAATTCTAATAGGGTTCTTGTGTAGTCTGTTGGGTTTTCTGTGTAGAGTATCATGTCATCTGCGGAAAGTGAAAGTTTGACTTCTTTGCCAATTTTGATGCCTTTTAATGCCTTTTGTTGTCTAATTGCTGATGATAGGATTTCCAGTAATATGTTAAACAACATTGGTGAGAGTGGACATCCCTGTCGTGTTCCTGAACTCAGGGGTGAAGCTCTCAGTTTTTCCCCATTGAGGATAATATTAGCTGAGGGCTTCTCATAGATGGCTTTTATGATGTTATGTGAGTTGATTCTATCCTGAGTTTCTCGGGGGTCTTTATTAAGAAGGAATACTGTATTTTGTTAAATGCTTTGTCTGCGTCTATTGACAGGATCATATGGTTTTTATCTTTTCTTTTGTTAATGTGATGTATCACATTGATTGATTTACGAACATTGAACCAGGCCTGTAACCCAGGAATGGATCCCACTTGATCCTGGTGGATCATTCTTTTTATGTGCTGTTGCATTCGATTTGCAAGTATCTTGTTGAGGATTTTTGCATCNATGTGAGTTGATTCTATCCTGAGTTTCTCGGGGGTCTTTATTAAGAAGGAATACTGTATTTTGTTAAATGCTTTGTCTGCATCTATTGACAGGATCATATGGTTTTTATCTTTTCTTTTGTTAATGTGATGTATCACATTGATTGATTTACGAACATTGAACCAGGCCTGTAACCCAGGAATGGATCCCACTTGATCCTGGTGGATCATTCTTTTTATGTGCTGTTGCATTCGATTTGCAAGTATCTTGTTGAGGATTTTTGCATCCGTATTCATCAAGAATAGTGGCCTGTAGTTCTCCTTTTTTACTGGGTCTCTGTCTGGCTTGGGAATCAAAGTGATGTGGGCTACATAAAATGAGTCCGGAAGTTTTCTTTCCATTTCTATTTTTTGGAATAGCTTGAGAAGAATGGGTATGAATTCTGTATTAAATGTCTGGTAGAATTCTGCACGGAAGACATCTGGCCCACGGCTCTCATTTGTTGATAGATTTTTGATAACTGATTCAATTTCTTTACTAGTATGGGTCTGTTCAGATTTTCTCTCTTCTCATGTGAATAGTGGTAGTGAATGTATGTTTAGGAATTTGCCCATTTCTTCTAAGTTCTCCAGTTTGTTGGCATCTAGTTTTTCATAGTATTCCCTGATAATTGCTTATATTTCTGTGGGGTTGGTTGTAATAAGTCCCTTTTCATTCATAATTTTGTCTATTTGGGTGCTCTCTCTTTTCTTTTTGAGAAGCCTGGCTAGAGTTTGTCAGTTTTGTTATTTTTTCAAAACATCAACTCTTGGTTTCATTGATCTGTTCAACTGTTGGGTTTGTTTGTTTGTTTGTTTGGATTCTATATTGTTTATTTCTGCCCTGATTTTTATTATTTCTCTTCTCCTACTGGCTTTGGGGTTCTCTTGCTGCTCTCCTTCTAGTTCCTTTAGGTGCACTGTTAGATTTTGTACTTGTGCTGTCTCTAATTTCTTGAAATAGACCTGGAGTGCAATGTGCTTCCCTCATAGGACTGCCTTTCCCACTTCCCATAGAGTTTGAATAGTTGTATTTTCATTTTCCTTTGTTTCCATATATTTTTTTGTTTCTTCTCTAATTGCCTGATGGGCCCATTGATTCTTTAGTAGGGTGTTCTTGAACCTCCATATTTTTGGAGGTTTTCCAGACTTCTTCCTGTGATTGATTTCAAGTTTCATAGCATTGTGATCTTAAAGTGTGCATGGTATGATCTCAATTCTTTTATATTTATTGAGGGATGCTTTATGTCCCAGTATGTGATCTATCTTGGAGAATGCGCCATGTGCACTTGAGAAGAGAGTGAATTCCATGCCCTCGGGATGTGGAGTTCTAAATATATCTGTCAGATCCATCTGGTCCAATGTGTCATTCAAATCCATTGTTTCTTTTGTGATTTTCTGTCTAGTTGATCTATCCATTGCTGTAAGTGGAGTATTAAAGTCCCCTGCTATTAGCACATTCTTGTCCATATGATTGTTTCTGTTTGTAATTAATTGTTTTATGTATTTGGGTGCTTTCATATTCGGTGCATAGACATTTATAATTTTTAGCTATTCCTGGTGGATAGACCCTGTAATTATTTTACAATGCCCTTCTTCATCCATTGTTACTGTCTTTACTTTAAAGTACAGTTTGTCTGATATAAGTATAGCTACTCCAGCTTTCTTTTTACTTCCAGTAGCATGATAGATATTTCTCCATCTCCTTACTTTCAATCTGAAGGTGTCCTCAGGTCTAAACTGAGTCTCTTATAGACAGCAAATAGATGGATTTTGTTTTTTATCCATTCTGCTACCCTATGTCTTTTGGTTGGAGCATTTAGTCCATTTACATTCAGTGTTATTATTGGAAAATATGGGTTTAGAGTCACTGTGTCCTTTGTAGGATTCATGTTTGTAGTGGTGTCTCTGGTACCTTGCATTCCTTGTAACATTTCCCTATAGGGTCCCCCTCAGGATGTCTTGTAGGGCTGGTTTAGTGGTGACGAATTCTTTCAATTTTTGTTTATTTGGGAAGACTTTTTATCTCTCCTTCGATTCTGAATGACATGCTTGCTGAATAGAGGATTCTTGGCTGCATATTTTTTCTGTTCATCACATTAAAGATTTCCTGCCGTTCCTTCCTGCGTGCCGAGTTTCAGTAGATAGGTCTGTCACCACGCTGATGGATTTCCCTGTGTATGTTAGGGCCCTTTTATCCCTAGCTGTTTTCAGAATTCTCTTTGTCCTTATATTTTGCCAGTTTCATCATGATATGTCGTGTAGAAGATCGATTCAAGGTATGTTTGAGGGGAGCCCTCTGTGCCTCTTGGATTTCAATGTCTGTTTCCTTCCCCAGATTGAGGAAGTTCTCTGCTATAATTTGTTCAAGGACTCCTTCAGCTATAATTTGTTCAAGGACTCCTTTCCTTCTCTCTTCCTCTTCTGGAACTCCTATGATACAGATATAGTTCCATGAGTTGATTGTATCTCTCAGCTCTTAAACTCTCCTTTCGTGTTCCTCGATCAGTTTATCTCTCTTTTTCTTGGCTTCCTCTTTTTCTATAATTGTGTCTTGTAATTAACCTTTTTCCTCTTCAATCTGTGCATTGGACGCCTCCATTTTATTGTTCATCTCATTTATAACATTTTTCCATTCATCACAAGTATTTTTAAGCTCCATAGTCTTTGTAGCAATAGTTTCTCTGATGTCTTCCATGCATTTTTCAAGCCCAGTGAGTAATTTTATGACTATTGTTCTAAATTCTTGTTCAGTTAGGTTGCTTAGATCTGTTTTGAGCAGTCCTTTAGCTGTCATTTCTTCCTGGAATTTCTTTAGAGAACAGTTCCTCCATTTCATCATTTTGGCTAGCTTTCTGTCTCTTGTTAGTTTTAAAAGCTTGTGATGCACTCTGCACCTGCGAGTACTGCTGTATTCAAGAAGGCTCTTTGAATAGACTGTGCCAGGCCTGTCAGTTCAGGAAGTGTTCTTTGAATGGTATCTCTTGGTCTCTCTTGTTGAGACTTTGGTTATTTTATTTCCCTACTCGTAGTGGTATTTGGGAGTCTCCACTATGGGTACTTTGGTTTGTTTCTTGAGGTAGCCCTGGAAAAGAAAACAGACGGAGAAAAACACAGGCCACAAAGGCACACAGACGCACAGACAAATCCAACAAACGCAAACCAAAAGGGAAAAAGAAAAAGAAAAAAAGGGAAAAAAAAGAGGAATGACGAAAAATAAATAATAAAAATTTTGAAAATAATAATAATAAAGAAGAAGAAAAAAGAAAAAAACCCAAAAGACAAAGGACAGTCTAAAAGCATAAAACCAGAACTCCCAGCTACAAATAAAGAGCAAGTTGTATGCAGTGCTGATGGAAGAGCATATACAAAGAGAGAAATGACAGGGAGGGGAAGAAGCAAAAGAGAAAGAGAAATGNTGGACGCCTCCATTTTATTGTTCATCTCATTTATAACATTTTTCCATTCATCACAAGTATTTTTAAGCTCCATAGTCTTTGTAGCAATAGTTTCTCTGATGTCTTCCATGCATTTTTCAAGCCCAGTGAGTAATTTTATGACTATTGTTCTAAATTCTTGTTCAGTTAGGTTGCTTAGATCTGTTTTGAGCAGTCCTTTAGCTGTCATTTCTTCCTGGAATTTCTTTAGAGAACAGTTCCTCCATTTCATCATTTTGGCTAGCTTTCTGTCTCTTGTTAGTTTTAAAAGCTTGTGATGCACTCTGCACCTGCGAGTACTGCTGTATTCAAGAAGGCTCTTTGAATAGACTGTGCCAGGCCTGTCAGTTCAGGAAGTGTTCTTTGAATGGTATCTCTTGGTCTCTCTTGTTGAGACTTTGGTTATTTTATTTCCCTACTCGTAGTGGTATTTGGGAGTCTCCACTATGGGTACTTTGGTTTGTTTCTTGAGGTAGCCCTGGAAAAGAAAACAGACGGAGAAAAACACAGGCCACAAAGGCACACAGACGCACAGACAAATCCAACAAACGCAAACCAAAAGGGAAAAAGAAAAAGAAAAAAAGGGAAAAAAAAGAGGAATGACGAAAAATAAATAATAAAAATTTTGAAAATAATAATAATAAAGAAGAAGAAAAAAGAAAAAAACCCAAAAGACAAAGGACAGTCTAAAAGCATAAAACCAGAACTCCCAGCTACAAATAAAGAGCAAGTTGTATGCAGTGCTGATGGAAGAGCATATACAAAGAGAGAAATGACAGGGAGGGGAAGAAGCAAAAGAGAAAGAGAAATGACCAGCCAGAGAGGCTAAGAGGCTTACTTCAGAGAGAGAAAGAGGAGAATATGATAAGAGGTGAGGAGAAAGAAGTGAAGATAATGTTTCTCAGAGAAACTATATAGTCTGAGTACTCCAGAGAGAGAGATAGAAAAGTAGCAGAGGAGGTGTAGAATATACATCTAGAAAATGGATTAAATGTGACTGTTTAAGGAAACCAGTTACCAGAGTGCCCAGTCCAGCAGAGGGGAAGGATGAATGAGACAAGAGAAAATATATCTGAATACAAAGAATTGATCTAGAAATAATCATGGTAGTGCATCCCATGTTGGTCTTGCCCTGGGCTCAGGTAACCAAAAAAAAGGCAGCTCTCTAGCAGGGATGGGCATGGTTTGGTGTAGCCAGGCCTTTCCTCCAGTGCATCCCGAGGGCCACTCCCTGAGGTCCTGCCTTGGTGGTTGTGGGGAAAAAAAGTGGCGGCACCCCAGTCCCTTCTCAAATCAAGTGTTGCAACTCACTCTTTTGGGTCTGATCTCCCTGTGCGGTGGGTGAAGCCTAGGTGGGCTGTGCTCTATGTCCCCAGCCAGGCCTTGTTTCCAGATCTTAGTCCGTGTGCCCCATTGATACCACCCGAAATATGAACCTGCAGGCCAAGTCCCTCCAAGCAGATTCAAGCCAGCCGCCCCCCACTGGGGATTGAACCGAGCCAGAAGAGCAGCAGAGCAGCGTCAGGCGCGCCACTTCCCTCTGGTTCGAGCTGGCGAGCAGAGGAGCGGTTTCTCCCAGTGTCGCCTGGGACCAGTGCATCCCGCTCAAGGTCAGCCGGACAGCTGGAAACCGGATCCCTCTGTGTCCCGAGCTGAGGTTTTTCTCTTCTCCAGGGACAGGGACGGTTTCTTGAGCAGTTTCAGCCACTCTTTCTTTTAGTCTCAACTCCCCACAGCTCCCCGCAAAGGGGGCTCTCTCCCCTCCCTCCATGTCTCCGTTCCAGCCCATTTTAATCTTTCCCAGTTTGCAATCACGCTATAAGGTTGTTTTCTCAGTGGACTCTGTCTCCTTTTCCTCCAAAACGTCTGGGTTCTGTAAGAGTTCCTATGACTTCAGGACTTCTCTGTTTGAGAGATGGAGGTGAGTGAAATGTATGGAGCAGCCTATGTCTCTGCCATCTTCGAAATACATCAGATGTGAATCAAAAGCTTGAAAGATTTATAATTAGAGACATAAGCCATGTTTTGGGTCTTTTTAATAAATTACTCCTTTCCTTAATAAGCTAGTGTATATGCAGTGACCAGTACTGCTACACACTCTCTTTATGGTCCCCAGGAAAGTAAGACACAATGCCAGGCCTCAGGAAACTCCGGTCCAGACCATTCTTCCTTCTTCCACTGCACTTCCTTAGTTAACGTTCTCATCTCAATACCGGAGTCACTATCTTTTTCCTAAACTCTTCCTGCTGTCAGTTTATTATGTACCAGATTGACCTCTTGAAAACAGTTTTCAGTGTATCACCAGCTGTAAAAGTTTCCAAATGAATGGAGTTTGTCATTGAAGGCCTCCAAAACCTGGTACTGAGTAAATCTTTTGTTGCTCCATTATTATATTTTTGCCAACATTTTTCCTTCTGTCTGGCACTTCCCCATGTTCACTGCTTGTCAGTATTTCAAGACCAATCCTTGATACAACTGGTCTTTGAAGCCTTCTCAGACATTCAGAATGATATAATTAATAATAAATAATAAAAACAGTAATACCAATACTAATGGTACTTAGTGCTTAGAGACTAGGTCTGTGTTCCAGCTATGTACCTGGATCAGTACCTTATACAGATCACAGCAATGAATCTCTGTATTATTAGCTTCTTATCACTTCTATAACAAATACCCCAAATTTACCAGGTTAAAATTGCACAAATTACTTAACTACCAAATTAGAGAAGTCTAATGGGTATCATCGACTAAAATCAAGTTGTGGGCAGGGCCGTGTTCCTTTTTCACAAGCTCTAGAGGGAATCTGTTGTCTTGACTTTCTCAGCACCGAGAGGAGCCATTGTGTCAACCCTGTTCTCTTAGAGTATATGGGATGTAAGACAGCAGTGGATAAAAGCATGAGCTTTGATTCAGAAAGCCTGAGTTTGAATCCTAACACTTCTATGAACTCTGACCTTGAGAAGCTGCCTCTGTGTATGTAAGCAATGAATCATGGGAATCTATGCCCAAAACCAAAAGCACACTATGTACACTGTATGTTAGCTAACTTCACAATAAATTATTAAAAACAAAACAAAACTAGGAATAGTAAAAACTAGCTTAATTAACATTTCTAGACTTACTGCATGAGAAGTTGCCCCTAAGAGTTCTGTGACTTCATTGCTTTTTCTTGAAACCGGGAAAATAATGGTCCCTAGCTCATAAGGCAATTATGAGGATTAAATGAATTAATCCATGTAAGGACTTACAACAGCTACTGAGAAGTAGAAGTGCTCAAGAAATGTCAGCATTTGTTGTTCCTATTGTTACCATTTGACAGGACTGTAGAGACATCAAGGCTGCTGCTTCCAAAGGAAGAGGGCACAGCATGACTCTGGAGTGAGTTCAAGTGTAATTTAATAAGAATAATAGTTTCAATAAGAAAAAGCAAAGGGCATTTTTAGCAACATGCAAGACCGTGGTTAGTGGAAGAGGAGAAATAATGTCCATTAAATATTTCTTAGGATGTTTCTATGCACTTAATGTCATAGAACACTTAATCTGGAGCCTGGGGGGAAAAATTCTCCAGTGATGGTCACTTACCATCAAGGCTACTGAGATGTGTTTTTGTATCTCCCTTTGTCTTAAGTTAGTTTCCCTGGAAGTTGATCCTGACATAGAGGATTCTTGTTCAAATGATTTTTTTGTAGGAAAAGAGAAGCGGTGGGAGAGTGATAGAGCAGGAATGTGGTCTTACACATAGACTTAGTTTTAGTCTGAGACTCAGAGGAGGCTCTGAGCAAAGATGAGACCAACACATTATTTCCATGTTGAGCAAGGGGAGCAGCCATTGTATGTTCCCATGCCAGTCTTCCCAGCTCTGGGTGAGGGGCAACCTTAGGTTCAGAGGGCAGCTGTGAGTTGATACCAGCTAACACACACAGCAGCTGGTGAATGGGTGTGCTGGTCAGTTACCAATACCATCTGAGATGGGGATCGGAAAGAGTTACCAATACCACCCAGTACATATTTGAGTTCTTCTTTGTGTATTAGGGTTCTCCCATTCATACTGTCCTCCATTCCGTTAGACCACTCCTGAACCATAAAAGAAAAATTTTCTATATTCGAGTTACACATACACACATATCCATTTATATATCTATGAATGTCATAGGCAGACCGTATTGACCTATAATTAAGCACAAGACACTTATTATCACTTTACATGGATAATCTCATTTAATTCTCAGACCCAGTAAGGTAATCAATTTCATTGAGGAGGAATCAATTTTATTAGTTGAGGAAATGAAAAGATCGAAAAGAGAGAGAACTGGTTAAGATCAAAAACCTAGGAAGTATAAAAATATAAAGGACTGTCTGTCTCAGAGTCCATGTTCTAAAATGGACCTTAAATAAATACACTATCTCTTCTTTTGTCTTTTATTTTTCTCTAGCCATTTCCTCCTTTGGGTTCATCAGTAAGTTCTAGAGAGTAGAGGGCAATCTACATGAAATAATACTTACCCCTCAGAACATACCCATACAGCTGGCTTTGGACCAAGTTCTCTCATGGTTCAAAGTCAGTTCTATTCCAATTTAGTGCTTCATCTACATTTTAAAGGTGGCTCCTATTCTTAGATGATTTATGTGTCTTAAACCTGCAAGCCAGCAGTCAGCTTCAAATAATCAGAAGTCCTTTTATAAATAGACCTTTCTGTGGCTCTCTTACCTGTTCTTCAATCTTACTGCTTCCCATCTCCCTTGTTTTCCATATCCCTACTGTACCTTGTAATCATTTCCTTACATGGATATTGTCTCAGTAATTATCTCAAAGCTATGCTTTAAGGCTCTGCTTATACAAACATGTTTCAATAAGGCAGAGTGGACATACAAGAGGAATGAAGAACAATGAGAAACCTAAATAATACAAGTGAATCTGAATAAACACTGACTTGATAAAACAATAAAAAAATGTCTTATGGAGTTTAAAATGGTTTTAGTAATAGTACATAAAGCAAGAGTGGCATAAACTCAGTTAATACATTCCAGTATCTTTGCATTGTCTAGGAAATGATGAGTATTAGTTTATAATAGACTTGGATAAGTCAGCAATGTAATCACAAGAGTAACTGTTAAAAGAATATGTAATTATCAGTCTAACAAAGCAGACAATAAGTAAGAGAAAAAATAAGTCAGGGAATGAGGGAAAGACACAAAAAAGACACACATAGAATATAGAGAGCAAGGTGTAGATTTGAATTCTAATGTAGTGGTAGTTAGAGAAAATGTTAATAGCTTAAACACTCCAATAAACAGACAAGTGTTTGTCAGACTGAACTTTTAAAGATGAAAAAAAAAAACCACCTTTGCTTTTTACAAAAGACATTCTTGAAACAAATACAAAGATCAGAAGTAGAAGAATTTTTATTTTTTTAATTTTTTAAATTTAATTTATTGCCATGGTAACTAACATACAGTGTATACAATGTGCTCTTGGTTTCAGGAGTGGGTTCCCGTGTTCTCATGACTCTTCGCTTACATGCAACACTGAGTGATCACCCCAACAAGTGCCCTCCTCAATGCCCACTTTACCTGTTTTCCCCTCCCCCTACCTCCCCAACCCTCAGTTTGTTCTCTGTATTTAAGAGTCTCTTAAGGGTTTGCCTCCGTCTCTGTTTGAAACTGTTTTTTCCCATTCTCCTCCCCCATGCTCTTTTAATTAAGTTTCTCAAGTTCCGCATATGAGTGAAAACATATGGTATCTGTCTTTCTCTGACTGACTTGTTTCACTAAGCATAGTACCCTCCAGTTCCATCCACGTTGTTGCAAATGGCAAAATTTCATTCTTTCTCATTGCCCAGTAGTATATATAAACCACATCTTCTTTATCCATTCATCAGTTTGTAGACATTTGGGCTCTTTGCATGATTTGGCTATCATTAAATTCCTAGTGGTGGTGTTGCTGGGTCGTAGGGTAGTTCTGTTTTTAATTGTTTGAGGAAACTCCATACTGTTTACCAGAGTGGCTGCACCAGTTTGCATTCCCAATGACAGTGCAGGAGGGTTCCCATTTCTCCACATCCTTGCCAACATCTGTTGTTTCTGGAGTTGCTCATTTTAGCCGCTCTGACTGGTGTGAGGTGGTATCTCAGTGTGGTTTTGATTTGTATTTCCCTGACGATGAGTGATGTTGAGCATTTTTGATGTCTGTGTGGTTCATCTAGATGTCTTCTTTGTTTTGTTTTGTTTTTAATGTTTTTTATTTATTCTGAGAGAGGGACACACAGCATGAGCAGGGGAGGGTCAGAATGAGAGGGAGACATAGAATCCGAAACAGGCTTCAGGCTCTGAGCTGGCTGTCAGCACAGCTAGCTGTGGGTGGCTCGAGCCCATGAAGCGTGAGATCATGACCTGAGCCGAAGTCAGACGTCTAACCGACTGAGCCACCCAGGCGCCCCTAGATGTCTTCTTTGGAAACATGTCTATTCATATCTTCTGCCCTGTTCTTCACTGGATTATTTGTTTTCCAGGTGCTGAGTTTGGTAAGTTCTTGGTAGATTTTGGATACTAACCTTTTATCTGATATGTCATTTGCAGATATCTTCTCCCATTATGTCGGTTGCCTTTTAGTTTTGTTGATTATTTCCTTTGCAGTGCAGAAGGTGTTTTTCTCTTGATGGGGTTCCAATAGTTCATTTTTGCTTTTGATTCCCTTGCCTTCAGAGATGTGTCGAGCAAGAAATTGCTGCAGCTGAGGTCAAAGAGGTTGTTGCCTGTTTTCTCCTCTAGGGTTTTCATGATTTCTTGTCTCACATTTAGATCTTTCATCCATTTTGAGTTTATCTCTGTGTATGGTGTAAGACAGCGGTGCAGTTTCATTCTTCTGCATGTTGCTGTCCAGCTCTCCCAGCACCGTTTGCTAGAGAGACTGTCTTTTTCCACTGGATACCCTTTTCTGTTTTATCAAACATTAGTTGGCCATCCGTTTGTGTGTCCTATTCCAAGTCCTCTTTTCCATTGGTCTATGTGTCTGTTTTTGTGCCAATACCATACTGTCTTGATGGTTATAGCTTTATAGTAGAGGCTAAAGTCTGGGATGGTGATGCCTCCTGCTTTGGTTTTCTTTTTCAACATTACTTTGGTTCTTTGTGGTCTTTGGTGATTTTGTACAGATTTTAGGATTGTTTGTTACAACAAACAACAAGCTTTGAAAAGAATGCTAGTGCAATTTTCATTGGGATTGCATTGAATGTGTAGATCACTTTGGGTAATATTGACATTTTAACAATATTTGTTCTTTCGATCCATGAGCATGGANCAAAAGTTTTTCATATCTTTGTGTCATTTTCAATTTCTTTCATAAGTTTTCTGTAGTTTTCAGCATACGGATCTTTTATGTCCCTGGATAAGTTTATTCCTAGGTATTTTATAGTTCTTGATGCATTTGTAAAGGGGATCAATTTCTTGATTTCTCTTTTTGTTGCTTCAGTATTGGTGTATAGAAATCCAACCGATTTCTGCACATTGGTTTTGTATCCTGTGACTTTGATGAACTCATGCATCTGTTCTAGCAGCTTTTTGGTGGAGTATTTTGGGTTTTCCATGTAGGGTAACATGTCATCTGAAGAAAGTGAAAGTTTGACTTCTTCTTTGCTAATTTGGATGTCTTTTATTTCGTTGTGTTGTCTGTCTGACTGAGAACAGGCCTTATAACACTGTTAAACAACAATGGTGAGAGTGAACGTCCCTGTCGTGTTCCTGATCTCAAGGGGAAAGCTTTTAGTTTTTCCCCATTGAGAATGATACTAGCTGTGAGCTTTTCATGTATGGCTTTTATGTTGTTAAGGTATGTTCCTTCTATCCTGATTTTCTTTAAGAAAAGATGTTGTATTTTGTCAAATGCTTTTTCTGCATCTATTGCAAGATTGTTTTTATCCTTTCTGCTATTAACATGATGTGTCACATTGATTTGCAAATATTGAACCAGCCCTGCAGCCCAGGAGTGAATTCCACTTGGTCATGTGAATAATTCTTTTTATATAGTGTTGAATTTGATTTGCTACTATCTTGTTGAGAATTTTTCTATCCATGTACATCAGGGCCTGTAATTCTCCTTTGTTATGGTGGATCTGTCTGGTTTGGGAATCAAGGTTATTCTCAGTTCATAGTATGAGTCTGGAAGCTTTCCTTCCATTTCTATTTTTTGGAACAGCTTGAGAAGGATAGGTATTAACTCTTCTTTAAAAGTCTGGTACAATTCCCCTGGGAAGCCATCTGACCCAGGACTCTTATTTGTTGGGACATTTAAAAACATTTTTTTAATACTTATTTTTGAGAGAGAGAAAGAGAGCAAGCAGAGAAGGGCAGAGAAAGGGAAACACAGAATCCAAAGAAGGCTGCAGGTTCTGAGCTGTCAGCACAGAGCCCAAGGTGTGGCCTCAACCCACCAACTGTGAGATCATGACCCGAGCTGAAGTCAGACACTTAACCAACTGAGCCACCCAAGCACCCCTTTTGGGAGATTTTTGATAACTGATTCAATTTCTTCACTGATTACATATGTGTTCAAATTTTCTGTGTCTTCCCATTTGAGTTTTGATAGTGTGTGCTTATCTAGGAATTTCTCCCTTTTTTTCCAGGTTATCTAGTTTGTTGGCATGTAATTTTTCACTCTGTTCTCTAATAATTGTATTTCTGTGGTGTTGACTGTGATCTCTCCTCTTTAATTCATGATTTTTATCTATTTGGGTTCTCTCTCTTTTCTTTCTGAGAAGTCTGGCTAGGAGGTTTATCAAGTTTTTTGTTTCCCTTCAAAAAAACCAGCTCTTAGATTCATTGATATGTTCTACTGTTTTTTGGATTCTATATTGTTTATTTCTGCTCTGATCTTTTCTTTCTTTTCTTCTGCTGGCTTTGGATTTTCTTTGCTGTTCTGCTTCTAGCTCCTTTAGGTTTCCAGTTAGGTTTCGTACTTGGGATTTTTCTTGTTTCTTAAGATAGGCCTGGATTGCATTGTCTTTCATCTGATGACTGCCTTTGCTGCATTCCAAAGGGTTTGGACTGTTGTACTTTCGTTTTCATTTGCTTCCATATTTTTTAAAATTTCTTCTTCAATTGCCTGATTGACCCATTCATTCTTTAGTAGGATGTTCTTTAACCTCCATGCATTTGGAGGCTTTCCAAATTGTTCCTTGTGGTTGATTTCAAGTTTCATAGCATTGTAATCTGAAATTATGCATGGTATGATCTCAATTCTTTTATATTTATTCAAGGCTATTTTGTAACCCAGTATGTGATCTATCCTGGAGAATGTTCCATGTGCACTCAAGAAGAATGTGTATTCTGCTGCTTTGGATGAAAATTTCTAAATATATCTGTCAAGTCCATCTGGTCCAATGTATCATTCAAGGCCATTGCTTCTTTATTGATTTTCTGCCTAGATGACCTGCCATTGCTGTCAGTGGAGTATTAAAGTTCCCTGCAATTACTATATTCTTATCAATATGATTGCTTATGTCTGTGATTAATTGACTGACATATTGAGATTTCAAGTCAGGGGTATAAATGTTTACAACTGTTAGCTCTTCTTGATGGATAGACATGTAATTATGACATAATGCCCTTCTTCATCTCTTTACAGCTTCTAGTTTAAAATCTAGTTTGTCTAAGTATGGCTACTCTACCTTTCTTTTGACTTCCAGTAGCATGATAGATGGTTCTCCACCCCCTCACTTTCAATCTGAAGGTGTCTTCAGGTCTAAAATGAGTCTCTTGTAGACCACATATAGATGGTTCTTGTTTTCTTATCCATTCCAATGCCCCATGTCTTTGATTGGAGCCTTTAGTCAATTTGCTTTTAGAGTTCTTCTTGAAAGATAGGGATTTAGTGACATTGCGTTATCTGTAGGTTTCATGCTTGTGGTGATGTCTCTGGTCCTTTGTAGTCTTTGCAGCATTCCACCCCCAGAGACCCCCTTAGGGTCTCTTGCAAGAATGGTTTAGTGGTCATGAACTCTTTCAGTTTTTGTTTGGGAAAGCTTTTATCTCTCTATTCTCAATGACAGCCCTGCTGGATAAAGGATTCTTGGCTGCATATTTTTCCTATTCAGCACATTGTCTATTTCCTGCCACTCCCTTCCGGTCTGCCAAATTAACTGGACAATTCTGTTAGTATCCTCATGTGTCTACCCTTGTAGGTTAAGGTCTGTTTGTCCCTAGCTGTTTTCAGAATTCTCTCTTTATCTTTGTATTTTTCCAGTTTCATTATGACATGTTGTGGAGAAGACCTATTCTTGTCAAATTTGAAGGGAGTTCTCGATGCCTCCTGGATCTGGATGTCTACTTCCTTCTCCAAATTATGGAAGTTCTCATTTATAATTTCTTCAAGTAAACATCCTGCCCCTCTCTCTCTCTTCTTCTTTTTCTAGAACTCCTATTTATTGAATCACTTTGTTCTCTAATTCTCCCCTCATAGTCAGTATTTTTTACCTCTCTTTTTCTCAGCTTTATTGTGTTCCATATTTTTTTCTTCTACTTATTCTCCCCCTCCTTCCTTAATCCTTTCTGTCACTGCATCCGGTTTGTTTTGCACCTCATTTACAGCATTTCTTACTTGTCATGAGTATTTCCTAGCTCCTTGATCTCTGCAGCAATAGATTCTCTGCTGTCTTATATGCCTTTCCTCAAGTCCAACTATTGATCTTATGACTATTATTCTAAATTCTTGATCAGATATACCTGTTTTGAGCAATTCTCTAGCTATCATTTCTTCCTGGAATTTTTTTTATGAGGATAATTTTTCTGTTTTGTCATTTTGGCTACTTTTCTGTCCCCTCTGTGTTTTAATGGCTTTTTCTGCACCTGTGAGCACTTCTCTATTAAATAACAGTCATACACTTTCCAGGACCTGGCCCTTCAGGAGGTGTTTTTGGAGTGTGTTGCATGCTCTCTATTGTTGTGACTCTGGTTGCTTTATCTCCCTGCTCGTAATGGTGATTTGGACCTTCACCATGTGTGCTTTGATTTGCTCATTGAAATAACCCTGGAAAATAAAAAAAAAAAAAAAAAAAAAGGAGGGGGAATGTGGAAGAAGCCTTATCCCATACAAAGAGAGAAATGATAGGGGTAGGGAAAAAGAAAAGAAAAAAAATCAGGTAGAGAATCAGAGAAACTATAAGGCTTTACTCAGAGAGAGAGGAAAAGAAAAAAGAAAAAGACACAGAAGAGGTGCAAGAAGAATTGATTAAAAATGTCTGCTTAAACAAACCAACAACCGAATAACCAGAATAGAGAAGGGAACAAATAAGAGGAAGAAAAGGAAGAGAAAATATGTACGTACATATATATGTATATCTAATAAGAACTGACCAAGAATCAAATCAGAAAACCAAAACTGCTGGACCAGTATCTCATGTTGCCTTGGAGCCAGTGGCTATGCTGGTCTGGAGGGGCCATCTGGCTTGGTCAGTGTCAGTATTGCTCTGGCAGATATGTGGGCTGATTGCGGGCTCCTTGTCCCTTCCCTGAAGCCCAAACTTGTTGGTGATGGGGAAAAAAATAGTGACACCCCAGTCTCTCCACCGTGGACTGGGTGTCCTAGACCACTCTTTTCAGTCCATCCTCACAGTGCCATGTGGGCATAAGCAGGCTAGTTTGCTCTGCTCCACAGTGCCTCCCAGGCACTCAGCTGAGGTTCAAATCCCAATGTCTTAAAGGATCTCACTCTGCGCACCTGGTTCTGGAGTAGTGCCATTCTGCCCAGCCAGCCGACAAAGGACCTCTGGCTCCTCACAGCACCGGACTGGTGTGAATGGGCTGGCTTGTCCCACTCCACAGCACCCCCAAAGCCCCCAGGCACTCAGCTGGGATTCAGACCCCAATGTCTTAAAGGATCCTGCTCCACACTCCCTGCGTCTGGGCATAACCACTCCGCCAGCCAGCCGACAAAGGGCCTCTAGCTGTCAGGCGCCTTGGAGCAGCTATGTACTTTGTTCCCACAGCACTGAAGGGAGGTTCTCTCTCTGACTGCGCCTCTGCGCTCACTACTGAGTCCGGGGCTGGCTCCTCCTCTTCCCCAGGCACGTGCACAGGGTGGCAGGCCCCAGTCTGGAGAAAGCTCCACAAGCCTAGAATGAGTTAGAAATTGCTTCTTTCTCCATTTTTTCCATTTCCCAGTCCAGGGTTTTTCTCTGTCCAAATACAATGCTACACTTCCACAGACTTGCTTTCTTTTCCTTATGTCCCTCCACAGAAGGGGATCCCTCCCCTCCATACCTACACAGCCCATTTTATCTCGTCCAGTTCACAATCACGTATGCATGGCCTGCCAGGTTGTTCCTGTAGGCCCCTGGAGAAGCTTCTGTCACTCTGTAGTCCGGGTTCCTGGAATTCCAAGTCTTCTGGCCTCAATTCAGCTGTGTGTGAGGGAAGAGCGAACTTCGGNTGTTTGAGGGAAGACGACCCTGCTTCCCCGCCATGTTGACTCCTCCATAAAAGGATTTTTTAAACACGCAAACACTTTTTATTTTATGTTTTTAAAATTTTTTTGATGTTTTCTTTATTTCTGAGAAAGAGAGACACAGCGTGAGCAGGGGAGGGTCAGAGAGAGGGAGATACAGAATCTGAAACAGGTTCCAGGCTCTGAGCCGTCAGCACAGAACCCGATGCGGGGCTCGAACCCACAAAACGTGAGATCATGACCTGAGCCAAAGCCAGACACTTAACGAACTGAGCCACCCAGGAGCCCCTAAACATGCAAACACTTTTTAAAAAGCTGATAAAGCTCTACTCATATAGGGCAAGGGCATTACCATAAGAAAAGTGATATTTCATAACTGATGCTTCAATTCATTAGAAAGATATAGCAATTGTATACTTTTAGATACCTAATAACATTGCCTCAAGATACGTAACACAAAAACACATAAAACCAAGAAACCCACATTAATAGTTGGAGATTTTAACACCCATCCGTTTGAAACTAATAGAACAGGTAAAACTCATTAAGGATATAGAAGATTTGAACAATAGGACTATGAAAGTTGACCTGATTAACATATTAATAAGTATTACATCTACACTAACTACAATTCACATTCAAGTTCACACAGAACATTTAACAAAATTGATTATATGCTTGTCCAAGCAAATCTCCACATTCTTCAAAGTACTGAAATAATACAAAGAGGGGCGCCTGGGTGGCTTAGTCGGTTAAGCGTCCCACTTTCGCTTAGGTCATGATCTCGCGGTTCGTGGGTTTGAGCCCCGCATCAGGCTCTGTGCTGACTGCCAGCTCAGAGCCTGGAGACTGTTTCAGAGTCTGTGACTCCCTCTCTCTCTGACCCTCCCCTGCTCATGGTGTCTCTCTCTCTCTCTCTCTCTCTCCTAGAAATAAATTTAAAAAAACATTAAAAATTTTTTTAAAAAATGAAATAATACAAAGTATTTTCTCCAATCACAGACCAATGGAATTAGAAATCAAAAATAACACCTCCCACCAGAATCCTCCTAGGTTTGTAAATTAAACAATAGTCTTCTGGATGATTCGATCACAATATTTAGAAGCTGTAGAAAATTTTAAATGAAATGACAATAAAATACTTTATATCAAAACATATGGGTTGCAGCTAAAGCCATACTTAGAAATGTACAGAGAAGAAAAAAGCTGGAAAATCAATAACCTAGCGTCCATTTCAAGAACCAGTGAGGGCACATAGCCCTCAGGTTTCCATTTCTATATTTTATTCCTCTTTAAAAGAATACAGAGGTTCCTCTTCATGCACAAGTACTCAATTACAGTTTAGGAACAGAAAATGTACGAGGTAAACCAGGGGTATCTTATTAAGCCTCCAATAAAGGAAATTCTTTGAGATGAGTGGGATTACAAAGAACACAATATTTGATTTGAAGAGGCTTGTGGATCATAATACACTGCACTCTTAGTTCCTGAAGTAATCTTATTGTTGAGAGAGAGAGAGATTCAGAGAGAGTAAGGGAAGAGGGGGAAATAGGAAAGCTTATATTTACAGAAAAATGTATCTGTTTTACTGAATGCAGAAGGAGTCATAACATGAGAAAATAACCATCTTCAGTCAGTTGATCCCATGAGTGGGGAAGCCATTAGATGAAAGGTTGTTGGAGGAAGAGGACATTGCAACTGTCAAAATGCTCCTTTGTGGATGACCTATCAATTACAAGTGTGTAGCTTTTTACAGTGAAGCAATTAGTGTCCATCTCAAACAAGTGATCAAACATAGTGTCACCAAGTTTTTCAATCTGACATTATGCCCCTAAAATTTTGAAGGAATAAAAAAGTATACATCATTGCCTATGAAATGTCTTCGCCAAGAATTTATCTGACCTGAATCTAATTATGTGGAAGTCACTCAGACAAATTCAGAATAAGGGACATTCTGCAAGACAACTGGACTCTTCAGTAAATCAGTGTCATGAAAAACAAAGTCAAGTGTGGTGTTCTTAATTAAATAAACTAAAGAGACAAAACAGCCAATGTAATATGTAAACCTTCACTGGATTTTGGATCTGGAAAAAAATAGCTATTAAAGATATTTTGGAGACAATTGGAGAAAAATTTAATGTGGACTACATATTGATTATATGAAATTATTGTCATTTCGAGGTGCCTGGGTGGCTCAGTCAGTTAAGCATCCGACTTCAGCTCAGAACATGATCTCATGGTTCTTGGGTTCAAGCCCCGTGTCCGGCTCTGTGCTGACAGCCAGCGCAGAGCCTGGAGCCTGCTTCAGATTCTGTGTCTCCCTCTCTCTGACCCACAGCTCATGCTGTGTCTCTCTCTCTCAGAAATAAATAAAACATTAAAAAAGTAATTAAAAAAGGAAATTATTGTCATTTCTTACAGATGAAAGTAGTTAAATTTTTTTCATTGCTGCTGTAACTCATTGCCCCAAACTTGGTTTAAAACAACAGATTTATTAAAGATTTCATTGGCTAGAAGTCCCACAGTGGTCTAATGGAGCTAAAATCAAAGTATCCACAGAATTGCATTCCTCTCCGGGGGCCCTAAGGGAGAATTCATTTTCTCGCTTCTTCCAGCCTTTAGTGGCGGCCATTCATGGCTTTTGTGGCTCTCCTCCATCGTGTAAGTTAGCAACACTCCATCTCTCTAACCTCTCTTCCCTCTCACATCTCCCTCTGACCCCAGCAGGGGAAGATTTTCTATTTTCAAGGATCCATGTAATTAGATTGACCCCACCCATATCCTCCAGAATAGTTCCCCATCTCAAAGTCCTTGATTTCATCCCATCAGCAAAGGTAACTCTTTACAGGTTCTCTGTATTGTATTTATTTGTGGGGTGGGACAGGTTGGGAGGTGGATCATTGCTATTGTGGTTATTTAGGAAATTATTTTTATTCCTAGAAGCATATTTCATTACTTAAGATTAAGTCTGCAACTTACATATGTATGTGCATGTATATAACCGTGTGTGTGTGTGTGTGTGTGTGTGTGTGTGTGTGTAAATGCAGCAACATTTTACGAATAGTTGAATCCAGGTGGTGTATTCATGGTTGTTTTTGTTCTGTTCTTTCGCCTTGTCTGTAGGTTTAAAATTTTTCAAAAGAAAGTTGCCATGGAGCTGCTTTAGTCCCCAGACAACTTGGGACATATCTGATTTAAAAGTGACTTCAAAAAAGAAAAATGAGGACAATTTTAAGACTGGTTATCTCAATAAATATATATAAATTTAGATACAGAGAGAGCCAACTAGAATGAAGACAAAGCTGTACTTGGTCTAAAAAAAAAATAGTCACTCATATTTGCCGGGAAAGAAAAGTATTTGGTAGTTTGAGGGTGACCCAGGGACCTTCTTTTTGTATGTTTAAATAAAATTATAAGTGGATTTGTTTTGTTTCAGAGTGAACTTGTCTGTTGATGATGTTCTATGAAGATGTTTTGCACTGGGACAACATCATGGGCTAGATGTGAGTGACAAGCCAGCTTCTGGCAACACAGTCCTGGCTGTTAAAGGTCAGACCCATTTTCAAAAGCTTGTAACCGCCCCTTCCCTCCCTCCCTCCCTCCCTTCCTCCTTCCTTTTCGTTCTTCTTGGTTCTTTTCTTCTTCTCTTGCTGTCTTCTCTTATGGTTTGATGGCTTTATTTAGTATTAGGTCTGGATCCCTTTCTCTTTAGTTTTTGTGTATCTATTAAAGAGTTTTTATTTGTTACCATTAAATTCCTATATAACACCTTGGGCATATAGCAGTCTAGACTAAGTTAATGGTGGCTGAAGTTTGTACCCGTTCTAAAAGCGCTAAATTTTTACTACCCACCCCCAATGTTTTATGTATATGTTGCCGTATTTTACATCCTTTTGTGAATCACTTGGCTCATTTATTACTGACTGATTATATAATTGATATATCTGATTTTATATATAATTGATATATGTAAAAATATATAGTGACATGTAATTGATTTTACTGCTTTTGTGCTTTAACTCCCATACCATTTTTATATTTCCTTTCGTAATTTTCTTACTCTTAGTTATTACCTTTTCTTTGCACTCAAAGAATTTCCTTTAACATGTCCTCTAAGGCTGGTGATGAACTCTGGGAAACTCTATCTTTCCTTGTGTTCTGAATGATGATCTTCTTGGGTAGAGTATTCTTGCCCAGGTTCTTTCTGCTCCTTACTTTGAATATATCATGCCACTCCCTTCTGACCTGCAAAGTTTTTGTGACACTGTTTTTTTTTTTTTTTTACATGAATGCTCAAAACGTAACCACAAGTGAGGTAATTTTAACTCCAGTGATAAATTTGCAGAATATAGTCCCTAAAAATAATAAATAATCTAAGATAAACATTTCAAGGAGAACAAATAGTCACACTCGTGCATTCAATGACTGTTTTGAAAGTTTAGTAGATGGACAAATTCTAAGTAGCCCTGAGAGGAATATGAAGATGAGGAGGGGAGTAGTTGTCTTAAAAAACAAAACAAAACAAACAAAAAACCCATTGCGCATGCTCTTTCTTTATCTCTCAAAAGTAAACAAACATTTTATTTAAAATTTTTTTTTTTTTAATGTTTTTTTTTTTATTTATTTCCAGGAGAGAGAGAGAGAGAGACAGTGTGAGCAGGGGAGGGTCAGAGAGAGAGGGAGTCACAGACTGAAACAGGCTCCAGGCTCTGAGCTGGCAGTCAGCACAGAGCCCGACGCGGGGCTCGAACCCACGAACCGCGAGATCATGACCCAAGCGAAAGTCGGACGCTCAACCGACTAAGCCACCCAGGCGCCCCAAACAAACATTTTAAAAAATATATTTTTAAAGGGAAGGGGCGCCCGGGTGGCTCAGACGGTTGCACGTTGAACTTCAGCTCAGGTCATGATCTTGCAGTTTGAGAGTCTAAGCCCCACATTGGGCTCTCTCACAGAGCCTGCTTTGGAGCCTCAGAATCCATCTCTCTGCCCCTTTCTCTATGTGTTCTCTCCCCCCTTCTCAAAAATAAACATTAAAAAAAACCTTACCCTTTGGTCATATATGTGATAGACATTTTCAACTTACACTGTTTATTGTGAATAAGAAAAAACTGTCAGCATATTTACTAACCAAATCTTTGTTTAAAGCAGAATTCTCATTGCTCATATATAGTACCTTAATGTTGAGAATATTATCAGGGAAGCTTTGTAGGCTTATTTAACTCGGTATAGACATACATTGACATGGACATATACATAACAGATATTGTAAAATTCAAATATCTCCCAGAGACTCTTATCAAGGCTGCTATACATTGAGTTGTCAGTAGAAATAAATGAGTGGCTAATCTTAACCAAAGAAATCAGTGTTAAATAATATATTACTAATGGCTGCTACCCCAAATTCCCAAGACATTTCCCATGGATTTCCCAGCCAAGTAGTCTTTAGAAATGCTATGCATTCGCATCGATACGTGAATGATATAAAGCCAGAAGTGTGCCTTGCAGTCTCGGACATTCATGTATAAAATATTTGTTAGTAAATTTTTTTCTCCTATATCATAGCACAATGCTATGGTGGGAGTCACTGTTATTATTGCTAGCGTCATCAGCTTTTTATATTCAGTGAAAACAATCCTCTGAAAGGAAACAGTTCTCAGGGGAAAGCACACCATTTAAATGTGGTATTAATAAAATAACTGAGAGGCAGAAAGACAGCCCTCTAAGTCACAAGTATGCTCTTCATTATTAGTGGCTCTCTGCAGGGGCATTTGACTGAGGATACCTTTATGAGTTTAAAAAACTCCAAATTACCCTGAATGAATGAAAAAGTTCCTCTTTGTGGTTAATGGTCACTCTGACTCCCAACAGGATCAGGTCATTAAACTTGCTGAAATTCACTGTGATGTAGCTTTCATGCCTTCTGTTCATTTTCTGATTGTTTACTTTCTTACTGGTACGTTTTGAGAGTTCCTTATTGTTCTAGATTCTATTTCGTAGTCATTATGCCTTAGTGCTTTTCCAGTCCGGCCCTCTCTCCATTTTCCTTTCAGGACTTCTAGAATGACAGGAGTGGAGATCCTGTGTTGCTATCTCACAAGCCCCCGAGGCTCTGTTAATTTTTTTAAGTCTACTTTCCCTCTTGTTCCAATGGGTGATTTCTTGTGTTCTATTTTACAATTCCCTGAGTCTTCCCTCTTTATTCTGCTGCTGAGTCTGTCCGCTGGCTTTTTAATTACAGAAATTGCACACTTCATTTCCAGAGTTTCCATTTGGTTCTTCTTTTTCCTTCTGTTTTTTTGCTGAGACTGTCTCTTTTCTGAAACTTGTCTTTTGTTTTTGTTTCAAGCATGTTTGTAATGTTTCTTGAATCCTTTTTGAAAACCCCTGCTTCAAACTTGGTCACATAATTCTCTGTCATCTCAATGTTTATAGTTTTACCTCTTTAAAATCAGTCTATGGTCTTCATATTTCTCTGTATGTTATAATATTTCAGGTATTAAGTTATGAGACTCTGGATTTCGTGGAAGACTTTTTCAGTTGGCTTTGCCTGACACTGCTGCATCAGGGGAAGGAAGTGAGGGGCGCTTTATTACTACCAGGAAGGGTTAGAAATCCACCTTTCCATTCAGCATCCATTGAGACCCGAGAGGGGCTTTCTTCTGCAGCGTAGGGTAGAATTCTGGCCCCATTCTAGGCCTCTACTGATAGTTAGCACCCTGGCTTGGAGACCGAGATGTGCTTCCTTTCTACTGGGATTGGGGAGGACTCCTGGCCCCCAGGGACTTGAGGGCGGAAAGCGTGACCTCATTATGACAAGTCACTGCAGCTGGTACTGAAAGATCATCTCCCCATCTGGTCTCCACAGACGATGTGGAAGACACATAAAATATTGTCACATTGTCACATAAAAAATAATCGATGTCTCACTTTTGAAATCAGCATTTCCTATTAAAATGTGGTGAGTCTTCACTGCCCAAAGGGGTTCAAAGTCCTAGTTCCCAGCCTGGACTTCTCTGGCACCACTGGGAAGGTAGGTTGAGGAATCTTGTTACAACCTAGAGGCACCTTTTCTTTCTTTCTTTAATGTTTATTTATTTTTGAGAGAGCGCATGAATGAGCACTTAAGCGGAGGAAGGGAAGAGAGAGAAGATACAGAACTCAAAGTAGCGTCCTAGCTCTGAGCTGTCAGCTCCGAGTCTGCCAAGGGGCTCAAACTCACAAACCGCGAGATCATGGCCCAAGCCAAAGTCGGACGCTTAACCGACTGAGCCACCCAGGCGTCCCGAGAGACAAACTTCCTTTATCCTTTGCTAATGTGGGAGAGAGTTGGAGCCAGAGTTTTTTTTCCTCTGGTGTTTGGCTGGCAAAGAGCAGTTATTTATTGCTTAAAATGTTTCTCTCTGGCTAAGCTGCCCATTTGCTAGTCATTTAGCTAGAGAGAACAGGCTTTTGTTGGAGTTATTTTTGTCTGCCCCATTTGTGTTTCCAGGTTGCTACTTTTCCAGCATCCAGTCTGGGATATATGAGGCAAAAAGAAAACCCACACTTGAACATCATACTTGGTTTTCTGGTCGCAACAGCTCAAGCTGGGCTGCCTTCTCTCTGTGTTGGAGTTTTTTATTTTTGTTTTGCATATAATGTCTAGGAGCTTTAGTTGTAATTAGTGGGAGGGATATGGAAAAATATATATATTAAAAAAAAAACCACTCCGTCTTCCTGGAGGTGGAAGTCTAAAAATAAATTTCCATTTTTCAAACTGAAAGCTTTTATTTACCATAGCTTGCATCTGAAGGACAGTGAGGCTGTTGGATTGAAATCTCCTCTGACCTTCAACGTCCAGTTGATTCGGGTAGTTGCTTCCATTTTGTTTTTAGCTCCGCATTAAGAAAATTCTGCTTGACACAAATAATCGGTTACCGTAATATCCTCTCTAGTTCACCTGTGACTCACAGACCGCGTCTCAGTCACTGCCTGTTGTGATGAATAAGGTTGTTTGGGTCACAGTCACATCTATTTATTAACATGTTGTGTATGGCTCCTGTGCGATACACTGGGACGGTGAAGTAGCTGTCACAGAAACTTCACGGCGTACGACACTGAAAATAATTACTGTCTGTGCCATTGAAGAAATAGTTGGTCAGCCCCTGGTTTCAGTGCTTCACTTTACCTTCTCAGGTCACTAGTACTAGTGCTCTTATTTCAAAGATAAATTAGCAACTATATATAGTAATTTATTATTTTAGTCAGTAAATGATCCCTTAGTCATTTAAACACTCATTAACTGGTGGAAAATATTTTCAGATGGTGTTTTGTTAATCTGACACAGACGCTACTGTCACGTCAAAAATAATCAGTGTCTCGCTTTTGAAGCCAGCATTTCCTATTCAACTATGGTGAGTCTAAAGTTTTAAATATGTTTAATTGCTTATACTTGATCATTTCGGCTGACGACTGCAGTATTCGTACTATTGATTACTCAGTGGAATTTTTCGAACAATATGCAAATAAGTGCAGTTATGCCAGAGGTGAGAAATACGCCAAAGGTGAAGTAAGGGAGAAGCACGTGAGAATGACTGCGAAGTTCTTTTCTGTGTTCAGTAAATGTGAGAAGCTAGAAAACTGTTATGGCCACAAAAGAATGAAGGGGGAGGAGATTGATGGGAGATGAGTTTAGCGAGGTGGCTGTGGGCCAGGTCATATAGGACCACATTTGCCTTGGTAAAACCTCAGGTTGTACTCTAAGTGAATTGAGCAGCCACTGGGAGGCATTGGGCAGAGGAATTAGATGATTCAACCAAAGTTTTAAAAGAAACACTTTACATGATGGGTGGAGAATGGGCTGTAAGAAAAGAAAAGGGAGGAATACCAGTTAGGGAACTATTGGAATAGTCCAGGCAAGAGAGAATAGTGATTGGGGCTAGGGTGGGATACAGTAAGAATTTGATTAGCTTTAGTCCCTTGTTCCTGAGAGGTAGGCTCAAATTCTTGGAATTTCCGGAGTGACAGAAATGTTTGGTTTTCATGGTGGACTCAGTAATTTATGGCAACCAGGTAACTCGTGGTAGACCCCTGCATAGTTTAAGGTGAGAAGATGACAGAATGGTGTCTATTCAGGCCGGAGAGACCAACTGTGTGATTAGAGGGTTGGGGCTCTGAGCCGCCTATCAGCCTGACCCCTATGGAAGAGAGAGCTCTGCAGACTGAGTGCATTCATGTGGGCATCCATTCAGTCAGTCATGCCTATAATGAAACCCCAGTGAAGAAACTGGACACCAACACTTGGACCTAGAGATGTGTGCAGAGAGATTTTATGAAAGGAGGGGAAATGGCCTTGGGCACCCTTTGAGTGGGTTCGTAAGGCTACCATCATGTTTGAAGGGTCATATTTATTTTTGGTATTATGCATTTTCTTTTAGAAGTGAGACATCATATTTGACAAGTTTTTGATCAGGAAAATACAATAAACATAGAGTGTATAACACTTGGGTGAATGTAGCAACTTTCTACAATATGGCATATTGATAGTTCTACTAAATAAGTAGTGGGGTAATTACAGTGTGACCCTGGCCACAGTTCTGCACATTATGGTGTCTCACACTTTTAAAGCATATATGTTTGCTTTTATACAAGATTAAATGAATATTATGCTTTCCAACAACTGTATTGTCACTTACATTTAGAGAATTGGATGCACTTCTGACCTGACAATGCCACAGCTTTAAACACTTTGCTGTGTATGTGTCAGTTCACAAAGAACTATAGTCCTATGAAGTGACTGGTTAGACTGGATGTTCAGATAAGCATATACAGCTTCAAAGAATCTGTAGATTTTTTAATGTATACAGAAAAACTGTATAAACAGCATTGGATAAATAAACATTAGTATCTAGTTAAACAAAATTAATACATTTTCAATGTCATTTTAAAGTTCTACTGTAAAAGTTTAGAATCACCAGTTAAGAGCAGAAGACAATTTGTGGCATCTATCATCTATCTATCATCTATCTATCTATCTATCTATCTATCTATCTATCTATCTATCTATCAAGCCAGGTTAATTAAATCATTGAGTTATGTGTGTATGTGTAGAATAAAATAGTTTTTTGTGCACCAGACAACTCCGTTACAGGTGATAGAAAGGAATCTGCAATTCCCATTTATAGTACATATTTTTAGTAAAAACTCGTAGCGTTTGAAGATACCATGACTATAGCGATGTGAGTAAACTTTAAGCAGCAATAGATGTTCTTAATAAGAGAATTGTATGTTGCTCTTGGATTTTTTCCAAGCTCTTTCAAAGATTTATATAAAACCAGCCAAATGTTTGATGATTTGTCACCAAGTCTATGTTGCAGGAAATTTAGGAGCAGGATACAGAGTTTATCTGATATAAAGGAGCTAAAGGAAAGTGCTCTTTGGCGTTATGTTTGATGCAAACATTGAAATTAATTGAATGATTCAAATGCATGGAATTACGGGACGAGCCATTTTTAAAATTATCATCACTCTGGTTTTCAGGTCATAAAAGGACACTGAATTACATCAACTGGAGTCATGCAGGGGGAGTGCCCTCATTCTGAATCTGTAAACAGGTATGAGCTCATTGGCCCAACTGGCTAAGATCCCAATGTTATTTAAAAGATAAGGAGACTTTCTCAAACTTACTAGACATGGTAGGAAAGTAATTGTGAATATATGTATTTAAAAATCAGAGAGGGCAGTGGTTATTTCAGTTTATCTGTAGATGTTGATTATTACTACCTGAATCCAGGACTGGTGTTCAGTCAACAAATGTCATGGCACACTGACATGGATATAAAAAATGAGACATCATCTCTGGCCCTTAAGAACTGTATGCTCTTGGGCAAATGTAATTCACATGAAATGTAATTTACACAAGACATTGCATTTGCCAGGAAGTTATGAGATAGCCATCTCTGACCTGAGATAGTAAGTTAAAATTGTTCACAGTAAGTAGAGGTAGAGCTGGCCCTTGAAGGATACGTCACAGCCGAATATGATAAGGAGATCCACAATGACAAAGGATTGAGCAAATGCCGTACATGTTTAGATGTGGAAAGAGATTTACTTCCCAGGATACTGAATGTGTGTGATAGAGTAGTGAAAATAAGGTTGGGTTATGTTGTGGAGGATATTAAATGCCGAATTGAGAAGTATGGATCCCAAACATATTAATATTTTCATTTGATTCCTAAGTCACTGCATCTGTAAATCAAAATGTAAACTTAGGATCTGGATCAATTAATAAGTGATAAACTTACTTACCTGAAAATAGCACCTGTTCATTGAAGGCCCCTTTGCTTTGACCTGAGAGCATTTGCAAAAGCAAACTGATGTAGAATTAAAAAAAAAAAAAAAAAAAAAAAAAAAAAAAAAGACTGGGGGANACAGAAAAATGTTCTCTTAGATTTCTACAACCAGAAAATAACCTTTCAAGAATGAGGGGAAGAGTCATTTCATACAATATAAAAAAAAAAAAAGAGTAAAAAAAAAAAAAAAAAAAAAAAAAAAAAAAAAAAAAAAAGGGCATCTGGGTAACTCAGTTGGTTAAGCATCTGACTTGGGCTCAGGCCACGATCTCATGGTTTGTGAGTTTGAGTTCCGCATTGGGCTCTGCGCTGAAGGTGCAGGGCCTGCTTGGGATTCTCTCTCTACCTTTCTGTCCCTCCCTCATGTGTATGCACGGGCTCTCTCTCTCTCTCTCTCAAAATAACAAAGAAAGAAAGAAAGAAAGAAAGAAAGAAAGAAAGAAAGAAAGAAAGAAAGGGAAAAAGAAAAAAGAAACTTAAAACAGCTGCTAAAAAATAAAAAAAGAATTATATAAATATCTTTGAGTCTTAAGTAAGAATTCAAATTCTAAAAGAGGATTTCTCACCGTTGAACCATCCTCTGAGCTGATTTCTTACTATGGCCCAAACAGCAGTACGTGGTGGACACGTGTGGTTTGGCTGCCTGGTATCCTTCTGGTTTATTTGTCCCAGTTTTGCTTTCCCGATTTGGCAGAACTACCAATGAAAGCGCCCTGACCTTCCCGGGCCTTGGGAGGGACATATGACCAAAGATGAATCACATTCCCTGATCTTGGATCTGAAATCTTAGCAGAATTGCCACATACCATGAAACTGAGGCAAATATGCCACTTTGTGGCACCCTAGCCCAAAGATTCCTTAGTTTCTGTGACTTAGCCTCCAGAATTTGGGCTACTCCCTGTGCACTGGTTCCCAGGCTCTTCAGTGGTCTCTTCATATCCTCCAAGAAATCCCTTTTTTTTCCTCTGTAGGTTTTCCACCGAGAGTTTTTATAGCTTGCAGTGGATGACACTGACTGGTAAGGGATGACTTCCAATAATGGGTAGGAGGTTTTAGTGTGATGTGCTGATGTTGATGGCTTATACTTTGGACCTGCTAGTGTCTTAATAGCTAAAGAGATAATATAGTTCATTATCTTAAGCCAGGGCACATTTGAGAGTAAAAAAGGGCATCATTAAAAATGAATCTGTAACAACTGATGTAAGGCAAATCCAGGGCATAAGTCTTGCCCTTTCTTATAATGTGTCTTGTGTAAAACAAAACAAAGCAAAACAAAACAACTCGAGATAACAAGCTCTGGTTTGCATTTTGACTTGTCTGAAAAAGGTTATCAGTGATTCTACTAGGTAATAAATATTTGCATTCTTAATTCCCTTTTAAAATTACCGGAGGGGCGCCTGGGTGGCTTAGTCGGTTAAGCGTCCGACTTTCGCTTAGGTCATGATCTCGCGGGTTCGTGGGTTCGAGCCCCGCGTCGGGCTCTGTGCTGACTGCCAGCTCGGCGGAGCCTGGAGCCTATTTCAGAGTCTGTATCTCCCTCTCTCTCTGACCCTCCCCTGCTCACGCTGTCTCTCTCTCTCTCTCTCCTAGAAATAAATAAAAACATTTTTTAAAAATATTAAAATTTCCGGAAAAAGAGAGTCATTTGCAGAATAAAAAAACCCTGCAGCCTGATTTTCTCCTTAATGGGTCTTAATGACAAGTTATTTGGATGGTTGTTTGCAAATAATCACGTTGTATGTGTACTCTCTGCCTTTGTTGGGGATCCATGTAATTCTAGTAATAAGACTATTTCACATTTGCTTGCTTCACATTATGGCAGAAACAAAACCCAAACCAGTAACGTGTTAACATAAATGATTGAACTTAAAAAAGTTGGATGCTTTTTCGTTCGTTAGCCTCTGTGTGGAAAATGGAAATCTATTTCAGACCTCCAAGTAAGATAAGTAAAATGTGTAAATTCATCCATCTTCTGTCAAGTTTATAATTTTTTACCACTTTCTTATGATTTTAAAATTGATTTAAAGTTGGGGGGGTTGGCTAGGTGGCTCAGTCGATTAAGCATCTAACTTTGGATCAGGTCATGATCTCTCAGTTCATGAGTTCAAGCCCCACGTCGGGCTCTGTGCTGACAGCTCAGAGCCTGGAGCCTGCTTCGGATTCTGTGTCTCTCCTCTAGGCCCTTCCCCTACTCAGTCTCTTTCTCTCTTTTACTCAAAAATAAATAAACATTAAAAAAATTAAAAATTGGGGTGCCTGGGTGGCTCAGTCGGTTAAGCAGCCGACTTTGGCTCAGGTTGATTTTGTGCTTTGTGGATTTGAGCCCCTCGTCAGGCTCTGTGCTGACAGCTCAGAGCCTGGAGCCTGTTTCAGATTCTGTGTCTCCCTCTCTCTCTGTTCCTTGGTCTTGTCCTCTCTCTATCTCTCTCAAAAATAAATAAATATTTTTTAAAAAATAAAAAATAAAATTGATGTAAAGAAAAATATGTAAAAATAAAACAGACTTAAAGGTGAACATTCAGAAGAATGTAAATAACTATTTCCCTCTCCAAGGATCTTGAGAGTGCATTTTGGAGGTCTGACAATCTCAACAAAAATGCTTCATTAGAAAAGAATAAGAGGGTAGCACAACTCATGACTTCCATCCTTAATCTTTTAATGTCATTAAGACAATACACTAAATCCATTTTCTTTCTATGACCAAAAAAAAAAAAAAAAACTGTTCTATGTGAATTTGGAGGTATTGACTCGATCTCTGAACCTTGATCTGTGAAACAGCTGTTAACCAGAGAGAGAGGCTCTGGTGACCTGAAAGAGATAATGCAGTATTGGCTTAAGGCCACTAGAGGGTGAATTGAAAAACAGCCACAGGTCCAAATAATGACAACATTTCTGTGAAACAACACTTCATTTCATCGATATGTGACAATTTATATTTAAAGGTATTATTTGTCTTCATAGACTGTCCTTATAAGAAGTTGTACTTTGAGGTAATTCATAAACACAATGATTTGATGGCTTGGTTTGAGCCAACTAACTAGAAATTGAGCCCTCTTGTGTCTTTCCTGTGACATTTTGCCATTTGTTTTTAAAGTGATTTATTTCAAAACAAACTAAAAGCTAAGACTAATTACTTTCATGTTTTGTTTTATGTTTCAGTTATGATTTTTTATACTTACATACATCCAGTAGGTTTAATTTACAAAAATAAACCAACACTTGGGTTAAAAATACAAAGCTGTCATTCAGGTGTAACCCCACGCTGTGTTAGAACAGAAATCTGGTAATACATTTAAGAAGAATGTTGAGATTGATTATAATTCTCGATAAATCCCAAATTCACTTTTTAATTATCACAATGGCTCACTGACTTCTTCAGAATGTCTCCATTTTAGTCGTATGTTAGATTTATTTAAATCAACTTGATTAAACGTTTCCAGCTAGACATCATTTAGTTTTTATTTTTTAACCTGAAACTGCTGTTGGAAAATGTATAATCTGTGGGTCTGTTTCCTCTTCAAATTTTACAAGTGTCAATTTCATATGCTCCTTATTACAGTTTCAATTATGAGCATAACGATGTTGAAGTCTGACTTTACTGAACCAGCCACGGTTGAGAGTCCACAGTGATCTTATTTAGTCACAGAAAACTATTTTGATTGTGTAAAATGAATTACCTCATCCAATCCTCAGAACAAGCCTATGAGGTAGGTGCTCTCATTATCTTGATTCTGTCGATAAAGAAACAGAGCAACAGGGGGCGCCTGGGTGGCTCAGTCAGTTTAGCATCTGACTTAGGCTCAAGTCATGATCTCACAGTTCATGAGTTCAAGCCCCGCATTGGGCTTCATGCTAACGGTGTGGAGCCTGCTTGGGATTCACTCTCTGTCCCTCTGTCTCCCCTCTGCCCCTATTGTGTGTGTTCTCTCTCTCTCTCTCTCAAAATAAGTAAGTAAATAAAAAAGAAAAAAAAGAAAGAAAGAAAGAAATGGAGAAAGAGGTTTACTAACTTGCTTCATACCTCATGCCAGTAATAAGGATTGGGGCCAGGATTTCAACCCAGTTTAACTCCATATATACTAATAGATTTTCTACTTTAATTATTTGAAAGTAATTAAGTTCTCTTACTTGGAAGCAACAGATAATTAAAAGTCATCAAGTTCTCATCCATTACCATGCAATCCTAAAGTTGACACCCATTTTTTATTTTGGTTGTTTATTATTTATTTCTATCTCTTAAGCTCCTATGATCTTAAATTGGAGCAATAAGACCTAAAACTCCTGATTTTGAATGATCAAACCAAAATATTTTTTCAGTTTCATGTCATGTTTCAATGGTGTACTTAATGCTGCTGCAGGTGTCAAAAGAACTGACTCACATTTTTAATCTGTTTTCACATCTGCTTTGGTATTTTGTAACAGCTATATTAGTATGTATTTAGTTATATAATTAATAGTGATTTAGTAATAGTATTTATTTAATAACTATTATTCTACTTTGATTCCTTGCCTGTCTTCCTTTTTATGTAATAACAATAATGATGGTGCTGGATAATGTTCATATGATAACATGATACTGAGGCAGTTTGCTACTGTGAAAAAAAATCACCCATTGGATTAATATCAAAGATATAGATTCTATTTCTGACATTGCCACAAATTATATCAAGCAAAGCAAGGGACAACTTTCTGATCTTCAGTTTCTTTACTTGAAAACTGAAGATAACTCCAAGTATGGTAGGTAGCCCCATCACAGTTTTCAGAAAAGAAAAAGTGACCGTGCTAGAGGANATATATACATACATACATACATATATATATATATCAGCAGATGAAAAAGCAGCACATGACAGCTTATCACATGACGGTTTACCATAAGTGTATGGCATAATCAAAGAATTTAAAAGTTACTAAGGTAAACTCTAATTAAAATGTCTGAATATGTTTTGACCAAACAGCTTAAAGTTTAGTTCTGTAGACTATTAGATTCTGTGAAAGAATGTAAAAGCAAATAAGGTTTGAAAGAGAGGCTAGATTCACATTATGGATGCTTTTAGTCTCTAAATCATTTGTCCTTGGTCTAAGAGATAATTGGACTCAGTGAGTGTTTCCCAACAGAATAATGATACAGGACCTATAATTTAAGAAAATTAATTTTATAGCAACAGCATTTGGGGCAGACTGTTAGGTAGGAATTGAGAAGAAAGCCCATTATAGCAGAGTAGGTAATAGATTAAGAATGCCTGCAAGTATTTGCAAGTCTTTGCAAATTATACAACCCAACTTTTAATAATTCGCTTCAAACTTGAAAAAACAGTTAATGTTTGTAGGCAAATGTAAATAAAACAGGTGAATTTGAATTGTGTCTCTGTTTGAGTTTATTGGCAAATAAGTTAAGCTCATTTTAAAGGTGAACTGTCTAGAGCAGTTATATGATCTATTAAAAGAGCCTATTAAATTGTAAATAGGTTTGCTAAGGTAACTTACTCTTATTTTAGCAAATTCCTTTGATGGTTTAATTTTGAAAAAAAACCAAACACATAATGCTCTGTAAGCGAATAATAATGTTTTCACTAAGTGCAGTGTATTATCCATTTATCAATAGTTTAGAAATATGATTAACCCTAATTTAACAATTCAGTAGAGATCAACTCCTTTCTACTTCACTCTAACAAAAGCCTATGTTATCAAGAGAGTTTAAAATATGAATATGAGTATGTACAACCGTCAGTTAGTGGTAACACTGTGTAGACAGCTTTGTTTACTGGTACTTTTGTGATGTAAAACCAATGAGTGAACCACAGCAACCGCGAGGGGAGTAAGGGTATAAAAATGGAAGCAATTGGCCAAGATTTTCCTAGAGAAAAATAGAACAATATTAAGGTATTGTCACTTGTATTTGTTAATGAAGAAATGATAGAATGGCAAGAGTGAGACATCAGAATGTCTTCACAAAAGCAAAGATGTCACAAGGCCAGAAAGACGGAAGGAGCAAGTCTTTGAATCAAGTACACAGTGATCACAAGACCCATCACTGCTTTGGTCACAGCTTTGAAGTTGCAAGGATAATGTACGGTGATCATATAGAGACTCACTTTAACTTGGTTCATTCTTCATGAGAAACTCATTTTGGTTTGTTTGTCTCTTCATGAGTAATGAAACTGCCTCTAAATTTAGCTATGCTGTGAAATTGAATCTCACTTATTAAATAATAAGTGGCATCTATTGGCAAGTTTAGGAATAAGCATGTTAATATACTCCATCTCTGTTAGATGAAACATGACAGTTCTGCATGTTTTTAAAAAAAGATCAGCTGTTCATACAGATCAGGATGAGTTCATGTATATATTGGTTTAAATAATAAATGTTTCTGTTTGCCACTGGCTTCCTAACTATAAAATTCAAGTACATTTAAAAGACTTAGAGAGATGGGAAGAGATCTTAATGACCAATAGGATATAATGCTGATGCTCATTTAAAGGAAAAATGGCTCTATCATAACAGCTGTTACCTGCTCTGCTCAGACTCTCCGCACTGTTGCTTCTCATTTAAACATAGAAATGACTGATGTCAGTTAAAATAGTTCTCACTGGTTAGTTGGCAGTGGATGAACTTCCTAGTTTTTAGACAAATATGAAGAACTTGATGCATCATATTATTTCTGTTGTTAATAAGATAGTGTAGCTTTACAGCCCTAAAGGAGGAGTAGAATCAGAAGCTCATTGGAGTTCATTTAAAACAAAAGTCTCTACTTTTTGGGATGAGCACTGGGTGTTATATGTAAACCAACATGACAATAAACTATTAAATAAACAAACAAACAAACAAACAAACAAATAAAATAAATAAATAAATAAATAAAACAAAAGTCTCATGGTTAGTTAGAGATGGAAATCAGTCATTCTCAGAGTCGAGCTGACTCCACAGAGTCATAAACAAGAGTACACGTAACAGGAAAAAATGATAGGGAAGTTTCCTCATGTACTTTTGAGTAGCTTCACAAGAAGAATTATAATCAACTAGGTGCGCCTGGGTCGCTCAGTCAGTTGAGCGTCCGACTTTGGCTCAGGTTATGATCTCTCGGTTGGTGGGTTCGAGCACCACATCGGGCTTTGTGATAACAGCCAGCTCAGAGCCTGGAGACTGTCTTCGGATTTTGTGTCTCCCTCTCTCTCTGACCCTCTCCTACTCATGTTGTCTATCTCTCTCTCCCAAAAATAAATAAAACATTTAAAAATTTAAAAAAAAAAGAATTACAATCAACTTTAGATAAACAGAAGATTGTTATTGTGCTTAAGAATAAATATAAAATTTAAATTTGTACCTTCTCTGAAGGAACAATTAAATGTAGACAAATGACGCAATCTAAATTGATTCATAGTCTAGTAAAAAGTCTTGTGCCTCTAGTTGCTGAAGGATTCTTACTTAATGTCTCTATGTGTCTGAAAACCTGTTGTATAGGAAAAAATTGAGGATGTGTGTCAGTTTATATCAAGCTCCAAGTTTTTATGCTAAATAATCACAAATTTGATTTATTCACTCAATTGACCCGTCCAGAAAACTAATGAAAGGAATAAATGGATGTTGGGATGCCGGTAACAGTACCCAGCATCACCTATTTGTTGATGACTTGTTCATAACATTTTTTGTGTACTCCTAGACAATAGGATTTTTTTTGAGTGAGCAAAATTATGAAATTCCATTTGGGTCATTTGTTTTTCAGTAGAATTTGCTAGGAATTGTAGACCGTAGAAGACTGGAGAGCCTCAATTCTAAAGTTCACCTTTTCTCTTTCCTTTGCCTGACACATTATACTCGTCTTCAGTATACATTGTTTTCTAAAACTTTACTCATCCTTGGCAGTAAGGGACATCCCTGTGGACACAGGGAACAGAAGACAGGCAACAGTATAAAGCATTGTTGAAGAAGAAATTACCTGACAATTCAAAGTCCAGATCCAATCCTGGTATTATAACTAACAAAAGCAAGTTCCTTCGCATGCCTGAATTTTTGTTTCTTCATCTGCAAAAGTAGGAGTTAGAATTCATGCTCTTTTAGTGCTGCCATTTATTATTCTGAGTCTCTGAGAAAGACGGAAATAAATTATGATGTGTTACTGAAGCGGTATTTGTTACAACAGAATGTCAATGCTTTTGTTTTTCCTTCTTCATAGGAATTAATGTATGCTTTTCAAGACATCATAAGTTCTGTGTCCAGTTCTGGAAAAAAAGTAGGATATAAATTCCAACATTTGGTAGACTGTGGAGAACTTAAGAAATCCTATTCTGATATACACTCTCTGTTCAAGATGCCTCATTTAACTAAATGTTTGCAAGTAACAGCTCTTTTCCTGGTAGAAAGAGCAGTCAAAATCATTTCGTTAAGGCTTGAAGTGCATAGTTGTCATAGATCAAACACTTTACATCCCAGGAGACTTACTGTGAGCTGAGCATTAAACTCTGGGAATAAATCGTTGTTTTCATTTAGCTTAGATTGCTGAGGTGTATATATGCATCAAGTACTGCAAAAGGTTGGAAATTTTATCATACTTGTGAGCTAACAAGTTGGCCTGCCACAATTTTGTGGTTGCTGACTGACAGAAGACTTGAGTCTTTCGGTCAGAGAAAAGTAACTTATTTTCATGGTATCAGCTGATACCAAAGTATCTGTGTTTAAGATTACACCCCCATCTATACAGAAAAATTTGAAGAGGGACAAATGTTACTCACAGCTGGAGTGGGTTACATTATTGGAGAGGAATCCTGAGTTTAGGGATAAATTGTTTATAATGGACAGCAAGTCTGACTGACCTTTGCCCCAGAAGAAGACGATTATTTATACACAACAGTAAACCAGCTTTTTGTTCCAGACGGAGACACTGTTTTCATCATATAAAATTGTTCCCTATGCAAACATCCTCCAGAAAATAGTCCAGAACAAAGATTGTTCAGTTCCTCTACTAGTAAATTGTACAGAAATCCAAGAGACCTATGGAGGATTACTCCCAACAACATGTTATACCACACTGTTTAAGAATGCCTAATCAGGGGCACCTGGGTGACTTGTTGGTTGAGCGTCTGATTTTGGCTCAAGTTATGATCTCACGGTTCATGGATTCGAGCCCTGCATTGGGCTCTGTGCTGACAGCTAGCTCAGAGCCTGAAGCCTGCTTCAGATTCCATATGTCCCTCTCTGTCTGACCGTTCCCTGCTCACGCTGCCTCTCTCTCTCTCTCAGAAATAAATAAAACATTTTTAAAAAATGTAAATAATAAGAAAAGAATGCCAAATCATTAAGCTAACATTAAAGTAAAAACGATGTATTATATTATAATAAAACTATTTACATTTTAGACTTCGATCACAACTGGAATTTGGGACAACAGTGAGATAGAAAGTAAGGCAAACTAGGGGTGCCTGCGTGGCTCAGTCGGTTAAGCATCTGACTTTGTCTCAAGTTATGATCTTGTAGTTCATGAGTTTGAGCCCTGTGTTGGACTCTGTGCTGAAAGCTCAGAACCTGGAGGCCGTTTTAGATTGTTTCCCTTTCCCTCTGCTCCTCCCCCACTCTCACTCTGTCTCCCTCTCCCAAAAATAAACAAACATTAAATTTTTTAAAAAATTAAAGAAAATCAGACAAACCAGAATATTATTTTAACCCAATAATTCTTTTTAAAATTTATTTTATTTTTACTTAGTTTTTCATCATGATAAGTGTTCTCTTTAATCACCATCACCTATCTCACACGTCCCCCGCTCACCTCTCCTCTGGTAATCACCAGTTCTCTATACGTAAGAGTCTGTTTCTCATTTTGCTCCCCCGCCTTTTTCCTTTGTTTGTTTGTTTTGTTTCTTAAATTCCACATATGAGAGAGATGATATATTTGTTTTTCTCTGACTGACTTATTTCTCTTAGCATTATCCTCTAGCTTTATCCGTGTCTTTGCAAATGGCAAGATTTCATTCTTTTTATGGCTGAGTAATATTCCATTGTATATATACCCTTTCTTCTTTATTCCTCTATCGTTGGACACATGGGGTGCTTCCATGTCTTGGCTGTTGTAAATAATGAGTCATTTAAGAGAGAGGTGCATGTCTCCCTTTGAATTAGTGTCTTTGTATTTTGGGGGTAAATACCCAGTAGTGTGATTACTAGATGGTAGGAACCTCCATACCATTTTGCACAGTGGCTCCCCCCATTACTTTCTCACCAACAGTGCAGGAGGGTTCCTTTTTTTCCACATTCTCAACAATACATGTTGTTTTTTGTTTTTGATTTTAGCCATTCTGACAGGTATGCGGTGATCTCTCATTATAGTTTTGATTTGCATTTCCCTGAGGATGAGTAATGTTGAGCATCTTTTCATGTGTCTATTGGTCATGTGATGTCATCTTTAGGGGATCCTCTATTCATGTCTTCTCTCTACTTTTTAATTAATTGGATTATTTGTTGTTTGGGTAATGAATTGTATCAGTTCTTTATATATTTTTGATGCTAACCCTTTATCAGATATGTCATTTGCAAATACCTTCTCCCATTCTGTACATTGCCTTTTAGTTTTGTTGATTAGTTTCCTTTGCTGTGGAGAAAGTTTTCATTTTGATGTAGTCCCTATAGTTTATTTTTGCTTGGATTTTCTTTGCCTATTCAGAAACGTGTTGCTACACCCAAGGTCCAAGAAATTATTGCCTGTGATCTTTCCAAGCATTTTTATGGGTTCAGGTCTCAAATTTAGGTCCTTAATCCATTTTGAGTTTATTTTCGTACATGGTGTAAGAAAGAGATCCAGCTTCATTCTTTTGTAGGTAGCTGTCTAGTTTTACCAACAGCATTTGTTGAAGACACTGTCTTTTCCCTTTGTATATTCATTCCTCCTATGTTGAAGGTTAATTGTTATATAATTTTGGTTTTATATTTGGGCTTTCTTTTCTATTGTATTGATCTATGTGTTTGTTTTTATGCCAGTGCCATGCTGTTGTAATTACAACAACTTTGTAATATAAATTGAAATCTGGAATTGTGATACCTCCACTTTTGTTTTTCTTTCAAGATTAACTCGGCTGTTGGCATTCCATACAGACTTTAGTATTGTTCTAGTTCCATGAAAAAAAATTGGTGTTTTTTTAAAAATATTTTTATTTATTTCTAGGAGAGAGAGAGAGACAGCGTGAGCAGGGGAGGGTCAGAGAGAGAGGGAGTCACAGACTGAAACAGGCTCCAGGCTCTGAGCTGGCAGTCAGCACAGAGCCCGAAGCGGGGCTCGAACCCACGAACCGTGAGATCATGACCCAAGCGAAAGTCGGACGCTTAACCGACTAAGCCACCCAGGCGCCCCAAAAAATTGGTGTTTTGATAGAGATTGCATTAAATCTGTAGGTTGCTTTGGGTAGTATATACATGTTAACAACATTTGCTCTTGGAACCCATGAGCACGGAATGTCTTCCCTTTTCTTTGTGTTGTCTTGAATTTCTTGCATCAGTGTTTTATAGTTTTCACAGTACCAGTCTTTCACATCTTTGGTTAAGTTTATTCCTAGATATTTCATTGTTTTTGGTGAAATTGTAAATGGACTGATTTCTTAATTTCACTTTCTGTTGCTTAATTATTAGTGTATAAGAATGCAACATATTTCTATACATTGATTTTGTATATTACCCATCAATTCTTTATAGAGAATTTAGTATGTTAAAGGCGATTTTCAAGATCATCACCATTCTCCATTTTGCTGAAGTCATTGGCCAATCCTAAAGCCTTCTCTTCACCACTCTACAGCACTGACAAATTGACTACTTCTCAGTCTTGAAGCACTTCCTTCCATCTGTGATTTTTAGATGCCACAGTATCTTGGTTTTTCTTCTTCCATATTCATAGCTCCTCTCTAGGTTACTTTGCTAAACTTAACTCATGTGATAAAACTTCACATTTCATTGTGTCCTTGGTTAAAGTTTTAGCCCTCTTCTCCATCACATGTTTTCTGGGTGATCTCATCCAGGTCCCTAAATTAAAATTGAATCCATATTCTAAGTACCCAAATTATGTCTCCAGCTGAAAACTCTGTCCAGATACCCAGACTCATATATCCAACTCTATATCCCTGTTTCTACCATGGAATTGGCATATCTACCTCAACATGTGCAAAAAAAGAACTCGGGATTTCCCCAAACCCCACAAGATCAGTTTCTTCTTGAGAATTCCCCACACATATCAACTCATTAGCTCAGGCCTCAAACTCAGATGTTATGTTTGAATTCTTTCTTTTCCTTCTTCTTAACAATCACTTCATTAACGGGTCATGTCAGCATGACTCCTACATAAACCTCTTTCTCACCACCTCTAGTTTACTACTCCTGTGCTAGCTATTGACGTTTCTTGCCTGTTATACTAGATTAGCTTCTTAAATACTTTTACTCTTCAATGTAGTTCATTCTTACATGGCAACTAGAATGAGTATTTTAAGATGACTGAAACATGTCCCAGGCTTAAACTCCAGTTTTAAATAGAAATGAAACCACCCTTTACAGGGTCCTCTGAGCCCCTCAGCTTTAGTGTTCATTTCTTGGCCCTCTCTTTTTGCTACTCTCCCAGCTATTCTCTGAACTTCAGTCATATGGGCTTTCTCATGTGCCTCATGCACATCAAACTTTTCCCCATCTTTGGTGGCTTTCACTCACTCTTCGCTTTGCCTTGAATAGTCTTCTCCCAGATTTCTGCATGGTTGTGTCTTTGTCATCAGTCACATCTTAGTTCAATTTTATCTCAAAGAGATTTCTCAGAGCTCCCACTCCTTCTAAACCAGTCACTCACATAGCAGACACTTCTAGCTGCTTATTATATAGCCATTTTTCTTTGATAACAGAACCTTGATTTTATTCACATCACCCAGAAGAACAGAGTTTTCAAGGCAAACTGGACCTTTCTCAGGCCCAAGGCATGACTCCTGGTTATTTTAAAGCAATAATGGTCATCTCAGACTATTTTTAATTGATCCGTTTAGGCATTAATTGGTCATACAATTCAGAGGATGCCTTGGGTAGGTGGCAAGCCATGGCAGTTCTAGAAAAATGTATCTCTTAAAAGGAATGCTCCTGGGGCGCCTGGGTGGCTCAGTCAGCTGCGCATCCGACTTCGGCTCAGGTCATGATCTCGTGGTTCGTGGTTTGGAGCCTCGCATAGGGCTCTGTGCTGACAGCTAGCTCAGAGCCTGGAGCCTGTTTCAGATTCTGTGTCTTCCTCTCCTTCTGACCCTCCTCTACTCATGTTGCCTCTCTCTCAGAAATAAATAAAACATTAAAAGAAAGAAAGAAAGAAAGAAAGAAAGAAAGAAAGAAAGAAAGAAAGGAGTGTTCCTTTTACCAACGCAGGATATCTGACACCTGAGATACTCTCAGCTCTTTTGGAATTCCTGAAAATACCCAGGCAAAAAGGACTGGACAACATGCAGAAAAATGGCAAATAATGAAGAATCCCTGTAAATAATGAGGTAGCTGAGCTTTTGAATTAATCATCCAGACACTTTTCTAGCTCTGCCTTCATGCTATGAGATAATCAATGTTCTTACCCAAACTATTTTTTTCCCTGTAATTTCAGACAGGAAGCATCCTCACATTAGATATCCCATTATTTTATATATATTTTTTCTTTCTCCCACTTTGTCCAGGGAGGCCAGGGACCACATCTTTCTTGTTTGTCCCTATTTATTTAGCACCAGGACAGAGCCATGACCATAATAGGTATTCAGTAAGTATTTTTATCTTATTTTTATTTTTTAAATGTTTTATTTATTTCTGAGAGAGAGAGAGAGAGAGAGAGAGAAACAGCGTGAGCAGGGGAGGGTCAGAGAGAGAGACACACACACACACACACACACAGAATCCGAAGCAGGTCCCAGGCTCTGAGCTAGCTGTCAGCACAGAGCCCGACAGGGGGCTCGAACCCACAAACTGTGAGATCATGACCTGAGCCGAAGTCAGACGCTTAATCGACTGAGCCACCCAGGTGCCCCTCAGTAAGTATTTTTAAATTAGTGAATAAATTAGTGACACAAAACCAGTGTCTAGTGGAGTTCATAATATATTGAAAGGAATAAAGAAATGATCATATACCTTCTTACACATGTAATAGGTATACTACCCTTGAAACACGTTAGTTTGCTTTTCTGTTTTATCTTTCTATGCTATGCAATCTACCAATCAACTGTTGTGTGTGTGCCTGTCTATGTGTGTGTTGAGGTAGAATTAGAGCTGTTAAAGAAAATGAAATAGCTCTTTAGCTTTGAAGAAGAAAAGTAGCATTTTGGGGGATGTCTTGCAAGACAATTTTCTAAATTCCAGGTGATTCAGAAAAGAAAAGGATTTTCTAAATTCTTTAAACTTCTATTAGCATAGTAAGATTTCATCCCTCCCAGCTGTAGTGCTCAGATAAATATGCAGTGAGGTAGAGAATTGCCAAGAAAATAAGTCTTGGCACTAGTGGAAGAAGGTAGTTAGAGAAGTTTCTAGGATAGAGAGAAGGGAGAATTTGTAAGGAAACCCATGACATGTGGGAGTTTGAGGAACACTGTGGAAGTATTAAGCTTCCATCAGAGGAGATTAAAAATCTCACTTCGTGGATGGATTATGGAAGAGGATGATTGAAGAATTCTTTGTGATCCTTCCCAAGCCCTGAAGGAAAGAGACACGTAGATGGAAGAGCAGCAGGGCAACGGAAGATTGGTCTGATCAGTAGAAACTTGGAAGTCTTTTACCTGGAAGTGTAAATGCCTGGAATGAAGAGCTGCAGGGAGTGTCATTAGGATTCCTCAAAGAGTCAGAGCCCATTTCAGTAGAGAAATAATGAAAGCAACCACAACATAGTGGACACCAATAAAGATCCATGAGATCTGTGTAAATCTGAATATACATAGGTTACCGCTTTGTCACAAATGTGTATCTCTAGTCCAAACCTCACCTTTGAATTCTATCAAGCATTCCCCCACTTGCCTGCTCAACATTTCCAGTTGAATGACAAATTAAAATCTTAAAATTAGCATACTCCCTCAAAATTAGCATACCTAAAACAGAAATCTTATGTTTCTTACCCCAAATCTGCTCCTCGTTCTGCCTTTTCTAGCTCAATAAATGTTCACATTACCCAATTGCTGGTTTTAGAACTTGAACATCAGCCTTGACTTCACTCTGAAACTAAGACTCAGTTTCAAATCCATCAACAGTTTTGACCATCTCTGAGTTCAAAATACAACCAAAATCTGGTTGCTTTCCATCCATCTCTGCTACTACCACATTAACCTAAGCCACTGTCATTTCTTGCATAGACATTTTTTATAGTTTCTTCACTGGTGTCCCTTACTCTAGTTTTGCCGACTTTAAATCTGTTTTGCAGATTTAAACACACAAACACACACACATCAGTATGATACTTGTAAAATAAAAGTCTGATTATGTGTCTCTGCTGCTCAAATCCTGCACATGGTTTTACCCTGCAATAACAATAATATCCAGATCTCTTACTGTGGCCTTGAAGGCTCCACTTGATCTGGTCCCTAGGTACCTGGCTCACGCATTCATCAGCTACTGCTGACTCTTCTGTAGCCTCCCTGGCCTGATGATTAGTCCTCTGCCAAGACAAGGAGCTTCTGCGTCAAGGCTTATGGAACCTTCTTCCCCCTTGATGTAGCTTGCTCCTTCCCTTCATTATTAGGTCTTCAATCAAATGTTTCTACATCAGCAAACTTTTTTATACTGCTATCAAAGGAGGATAAACCTACCTTTACTGTTCTAATGCCAAATCACTTTCTTTACAGTTCTTTTTGCTACCAATAACACTGTAGTATGTTGATTACAAGTTGCAAATCCTGTTAAAGAAAGTGTAAGAGAAAATTTGGATAGTGAAAGCATATTATTTAAAATATACCAGTAAATCAAAATAGAGTGCAAATGAAAGAGAATTCATTTCCAATGGATAAAATCAGAAAAAAAAAATTGTATTGAGAGGTGGCATTTAAGATAGATCTTGAAGAATATATATGGTTTCTTAGGAGCTGATCAGAACCTGGAAGCTAATTACATTCAAGCAATGGACTGCAGACACGAGAAGTTACTATGTGTCCATCATGTAGAATACTGGATTCTGTTATCAAAAGGCAGGTTTATACTGCAATTGCAAAATTGCAAGAGTGACAAAGCAAAAGTTCAGAGTTACCAAGGCAAGAATATCGATATCCAGAAGCAACCCTTTTCTTGGTTTATAGGACTCTGGAGCCTAGACTGTGATAGACTCACATATAAGAAAATGTAACAACCAAGTCTATAGGTTTATGCAGAAAAAGAACAGATTTGAGGCAGTTTCTATGCTGCCTTGCTCAGTTTTTAGACTTTTCCAACATTATCCCTACCAGAGAGCAGGATGGTTTCCAGGACCCATCGGGGTCTGGACATAGAGATGGGGGCTAAGTGTCTTTGTCTGCTTAGGTTGTGCTATGGAATAAACTGCATCCTCCCAAAAGTCCTACATTGAAGGCTTAACCCTCCCTGTGGCTCTATTAGAAATACAATCTTTAAGGAAGTGAATAAGGTTCAATAAATATATGGGGGTAGGGCCCTAATCCAATAGGGCCGCTGCCTTGATCTGGAGAGACGCCAGCGCTCTCTCTCCTCCATGCAAGGACATAGGGAGAAGTTGGCTATCCACAAACTTGAAGAAGAATTCTCACCAGAACTCTCATACATTGCCTCCCTGTTCTCAGATTTTTCCAGCCTCCAGAACTATAAAAAGTAAATTTCTGTTGTTTAAGCCATCCAGTCTGTTATATTTCCTTACAGCAACCTAGAGTGACTAACACACAAAAACAAGCAGAAGTCTACAGTGTCATGATTACCACTTGCCAAAATGACTGGGCAAGAGTCAAATAAGAATTGGGGTGTTACTACATTCGAAATTCTCCAGATTACAGAGACAAGGCAGTTTAGAGATTGTGGACCACCTAAGGGGCATTTCTTCCTGCAGTCTTCCTGCCCGCTGAGTGTGTCTCTCCATTGAAGATGGATGGCTCTACTGTGCCAGCCTGATCTATGATCACGGCATTGGCTTGCTCTTCAATAATAGCTGACCTTCGGGGTGGCTGGGTGGCTTAGTCGGTTAAGCGTCCGACTTTCGCTCAGGTCATGATCTCGCGGTTCGTGGGTTCGAGCCCCACGTCGGGCTCTGTGCTGACTGCCAGCTCAGAGCCTGGAGCCTGTTTCAGAGTCTGTGACTCCCTCTCTCTCTGACCCTCCCCTGCTCATGCTGTCTCTCTCTCTCTCTCCTAGAAATAAATAAAACGTTAAAAAAAAAATAGCTGACCATCTATGGAATAAAGTTCCTACCTATCTTAGCAAGCAAAGCCTTTCATGATCTGGCCCCATGTAACACTTTTGATTCATTTCTTGACACTAACACTAACAGCCTAATTTTTGACCTAAAGGAAGTATATCAAACTTTACGTATTATCAATGCTGTTTTCACATTCTGCCTGGGAAGTCCTCTCTCCTTCCCAATCCTCCTCATCCCTTTTTAGGACAACTATCCATTCTTCATGTCCTGGCTGCAATCTTGCCTTCTTTCCTGATCCCAGAATTATTCTGTTCTACACACTCCCATGACATCTTGAACATTAATCTCTTATATAAAATCAGTCGCCATAGCTATTGCATAGGTTTCCCTAGAGTAGACTTAATTCAGAGTCTCAACTTGTCACATGTTACTCACTTGGCCAGGAAAATTCTCCCTTCTCTTCTCATTCTTCTCTGTTTCTCAAGCTTAGTTCCTGTTTATTATCAGTCCTTGGCCTAAAATATTTTCTTCTTGGAAAACATTCCAAGTCTCTTAAGACTAAGTAAATACCCCTTCTCACTGTCATCGTCCTTTGTTTGCATTGTATTTATTTATTTGCCATTTTTCTTACTCTGGAATAATGAATAAATGTGTTCTCTCTGCTGGAACAGTACTGTCCAATGCAGCAGCCACTAACCACATGTGACTCATGAGCCATTGAAATGTGGCTGGCTAGTCCACATTGAGTTGTGCTGTAACTGTAAAATATTGCACCAGATTTTAAAAATAAATAATATTCCTAAAAATAATATACAGTATCACAATAAAATTTTGTATATGGATTACATGTTGAAATGATAATATCTTGGATATATTGAGATAAAAATTATTAAAATTCACTTTTTTGTTTTTTACGCCTTCTAACCTTGCCTCTAGAAAATTATTATTTTTTGTATGTGCCATACATTATATCTCTTCTAGATAGCACTACTCTAGATCATGGGCTTCAAACACAGAGAAAATATATTTTATTGATTTTTTTCTTCTTATCCTTGTATGGCTCAAAACTGTATTGAATTAATAATTAATGAATGGCAAATAATCATTGGTAAAATAGCAACATCACTTAATTAGCAGCAAGCAAAGAAGTTTACACAGGTTGCATGCTACCAACCCAAGTGACTTTAGATTCATCATAAAAATGCTCTCTTTATTGTATTATTATAACATAGAAGAAATCAGGGGAAGAGAAACCAGCTTGAAAACCTCATGATGGTAAAGTTCTGACTCTAAAATGTACATCCTGACTTTCATATATACTTTAAAAATTTTTTCATTTGAATCTGTGTTTGGGGGGCAATTCCGAATGTGCCTGTCATAGGCAGATGCTTCTGTTCTCTAAGACTAGAGACATAGGAATCAGTAGGTGGTAGTGCAGATGGCAAGGAGAGGGTGGGGTGACATTTCAAACTGTGGGCGGGACTAATGCAAATTTGGCAGCCCAAATGGAATTTTTGTGGGCCTGATAATTTTTGCAAGACTTCTTGCTTCCCAAGCAGTCTTTTTCTCTCCCCCAAATCCCCCATCATA
>NW_027536463.1:101219-120272 GCF_008692635.1 Crocuta crocuta
TCTGAACTCTCTCTTTTGGAAGTCTTTTATTTTGCACTTATCAAAGACCAAAAGAGTCCTTCTCAAAATGGTACTTATGGGACCAAACTCTCTACTTTTAATATTAGAAACCACAGGAATTTCTATTCAAAAAGACCTTAAATATAGATCAATAAATTTGTTTTGCATTTTCCATGTAATTATTAGAAACATTATGCATACCGTGTAGTTTTAGCAGAATATTTAATAATGACAAATTGTTTCATCTGTTTTTTTTTAAGCTTTTGTCATTGGAATTTCTGAGCTGTAGAATGCAAACTTCCTAAGATAAGTCAGCCTCCACATTGAGCCATGCGGGCATGACTCAATGCCATTTCCAAAAACACAAGGTAGAACAATTTTATCTCTGTATCCTTGATCCCTAATCTTTCTCTAGAGAATGCCCTCCAGCTTGTCAATGTGTTCATAGAGCACTGATAGAGTCCCCGTTCTTTAGCCACAACAGCTCACTGAGTTATATTCTTTTTTTAATCTTTTATATGCTTGATCATGGGAGAGCCAATTAGGTTACTGAAAAATTTAACTTTTGCAAACTACTCCTTCCAATATTTTTATCTACCAAATTTGTAAATATATTGGAACTTTCAAAGATAAAACTTTTAATTGACTGTTAAAAATGTTGCTTGCCTTTTGGCCCCACAGAATGCTGTAAACCCTTATATTCTGAATTCCAGGTCAATCTCCTTTTAAGTTTTTGCTGTAGCATGAAGAAAAAAAGAGAGGGGGGGGCGGAAGAGAGATCATCAAGTACAAATGAGGCTCTAGAGTAACCCATATTCTTATACATTACTAGTTGGGATGGTGGTTACTATGAAAATAATTTGGCATTATGTAGTAAAATTGTGCATACCTCACTACCCAAGAACTCGTTATTAGGATCATGCCCTAAAGAAATTCTCAAACATGTGAACCAAGAAATAGGTACAACAATGTTTACAATAACACGGTCCATGTTAGCAGAGGATTAGGGACTACACAAAGGTCTATGAACAATGAAATGGTTCAGATAATTGTGGTGAATGTATACCATGGAATGCTCACCAGCAATAGAAATGAATGATCTGTAGCTAAAACGAGCATGAGTTTATCTTGGAGTCAATAAGTTGAGAAGAAAAATAAAACATGAAGGACAATATACAGTAAAATCCCATTTATATAAAGTCTTGATACATGCAACATTAAACAATACGTTGATTAGCAATACATAGGAGATAAAAATGTTTACACACAAAGAAAGAGGTCATGACAAATAGAAAGTTTAAGATACTAGTGAATTTACAGTGAATGAGGGTGGAACCAGGCTGCTGTAAGCAGGGGAATCCAAGGTATCCTGTGAATATTATATTTTCCAACCCAAGTGGTGGGTATGGGAGTGTTTAATTGTATTTCATATAGATAGAAATTATTCAGTTTCATTAAAACTTACAATTTGGTATGAATATTTTGTGTATCTCACATATTAAATGTAACGTAATTGGAAGCACTGAGTTATAAAGGAAAGAAGGGAGGGCGGAAGGAAAAGAAAAACATGAGAAAGTAAAGTAAAAGAAAAGTAATGTCTAAGAAAGAGAGGATAAAATAGTTAACCAGTCTGTGTGAGTAACACAGAAATCCCAAAGGGAAAGTCACAGTAAATAGAGAAGTGATGGTTATGATGATAGATTAATGGTAACCTTGAAATAACCATGATGATAACATAGTATCTAATGTTTATGCACTAGTGATTTTCCAAACAATACTCTCAGTTGATATATTAATTGATTTGACTATTACAGTAACTTCAAGGAGGCGGCTCTGCTATTTTCATTTTCCACATTATTAAACTGAAGTAAATAAAATCCCAGGAAACCTGAAAAAGTCACAAGTTTGGTAGGTGGTGGAGTGGGGATATTAATCCCATTACAGACAGGCTGATTTCTTAAGGCTCCAAGAATCATGGTGCCGGGATAATGCGTAACTGATAGGCTAGAAACCTATCTGGCAAAGTTTCCGTGAACTTCCTTCCCTGTCTTTTCTAGAATATGGCAAGGTCATTTATGGGAATTTTGCTCATTCTCATGGAAATCAGGCAAACTGTTTCAGGAGTTAGAAGATTAAAATCAGAGCTTCTATCTTTACCTTTTAAGAAATTTTAGTTTCTTGCCTCTTCTCAAGACTGGTCATCCTTCATGAGATCCAGAGTTTGGACTCTGTAGCAGAGACTTTAGGTAACTTTTATTAAAGGCATGTTCATGTATTACTGTATCTTCCTCTATTTCAATCCTTCATTTTCTTCCCAGAGAAATAGTAAGACTTATATAATGCACAGGATTCTTCATGTCGTACATAATCTTTGATTAAGGAACAAAATTGGATAATAAATTCCATGTTTTAAGCCTAGTCTTCATTGAAAACCCACTGAGGACATTGCCAGGTGTAGAGTTATATACACAGACACCATCACGAACAGTTACAAACAGGGAAAAATGGTAAGATTCCACATATTTTTCAGAAATGTTAGCTCTTAATTTCTTACATCATTGTGATGACCTTATCCTGCTGAATGACATGTGCTTATTAATATTTGATCATTGTAGTTAGTAGAAGTCATCATAAGACAAAATTATATGTGACTCATCAAGATGGAGAGATAAAGCTCAGAATAATCATCGAAAGGGAGTCACCTTCCCTTTATGCCCCTGCCCTGTGGTTCCACAAGCTGACACAGCAGTGATGACATCCTTCTCACCCTACTTTCTGTGGAACCCAAATCCATCCCCCACCTTAGTCCTTACTGTAAGTGTGATAGAGATCTGAAGAAAATCTAAAGAGTTTTCCAGATCAAGATACAGTGAGAACACCACAGGCTTCAAAGTCAGTGAAGCCTGGCAGTGTGCCTTTCTAAAAAAGTTTCATAATCTTGTTTTCAATCTCAACAAACCATTTAAATTTAGCTTCAGTGTGTATAAGGGGGGTTGAATCTCCTTCACGTGGTAGTTGTGAAAATTCAGTGAGCTGATATATATAAAACATGCACCAGTGTCTGATGGTAGTACGTGCCTAACAATTTTTAGTTTCCTTAACTTCTATTAACCCATTAACCCAAGTTGATTTTTCTACCCATGTAGCCTTGACATTTCTTAAATCATATGGATAAAACCAAACTAGTGGACAAAATATCTTTTCAGGGACTGAGCAGCGTCAAATCTGGCAGTTTCCCATTCCTCCAGCTTTGGTCATTGATAATTGATCATTGGACTCTGTCCAGCAATTTCAGCTTTGCCAGTATCCCTGGCTGGAGGCCTTTTTCCAAGATCTCACTCAATGCATAGAGATCAACGATCAAGCACTTCTTACTGATAGCTGTTCTCTTATCTTGTGCCTTAATTGTTCCAAATGTGCCTTGTCTTAGTGTAATACCTTTTGCTCCTAGGTAACCAGATTTCTGGTCTCCCCTATTTATCACCCCTTCACCTCCAATCTATTCTCCTTAGAGTTGCAAAGATAAACTTTTAATTGTATATATCTAATCCTGTCATCCCCCAATTAAATCCTTCAGTGACTAACTTCATAGCCTTAAAGTAAAATCTAAGCTAATTAGCATCTTGAACATTGTATATAATTTTGGCTATTTCTTCTCTTGGTAACCTCATATGGAATCACTCCTCTTTTTTGTTTGTTTTTTGTTTGTTTACCTAAAGTCCAACAGTATTGGCTTTTAAGATTTCTTCCTTGAATGTGACAAACTCTTTGCTGTCTCTGGCCCTAGTATTTTATCAGATTGCTTTCAAAATTTCCTCATTGTTTCTTATTTTTAGTTGTGTGACTGTTACATGCTTCACTATGATTTTCTTTTTGTATTACTGATGAGTTTCACTGTGCTTCCTAAATTCTTGATCTGACATTTTTTATCAGTTTTAGAAATTCTAAATTTAGAAATTTAGACAGTCTCAGGCATTGTCTCTGCTTCTGTTCTGTTCTCTCTCCTTTCCTTGTGAGACTCCAATTACATGTGTGTTAGACCTTTACCCTCTGTTCCACATGTCTATACACCCTTTTCTGTATTTTTCCCCACCTCTCTCTTTAGTCTGGAAGGTTGCATAAATCTGTATTCTGATTCCCTTATCTTATTTGCTGCATGTCCAATTTGCTGTTAAACACAGCTAATTTTCAGTTCTAAAATTTCCATTGTATTCTTTTTTTGTATAGTTTTCAATTCTCTGACAACATTTTCCAGCATTTCCTTTATTTCTCCATAGTTTCTCTTTTATTGAACATTTTAAACATAATTATTTGATTGTCCTTGTCTGCTCTTCCCACTCTTTGGATCCCTGTAAGTCTATTTTATTTTCTTTCAGTTTTCTAAATGTTTGATCCTGTGGTTCAGTCTTTTAGCATCTCTAGAATACTTGAGGAAATGCTGGTCAGAGTGGGAGAGAAAGAATCCCAAACATCCCCATGCTGTCAGCTCAGGGCCTGAGGGAGGGCTCAGAGCTTAATCACATGAACCGTGGTATCATGACCTGGGCTGAAATCAAGAGTTGAAAACTTAACTGACTGAGCCACCTAGGCGCCCCTAAAATTTCTTATACTATATTATACTTTTCATTCATAATAGCACTTTCACTTTTTGTGATTGTATGTTATTTGCTTACTGTCTTTCCCTAAAAAAATGTTAAGGTCCAAAAGTGTAAGGACCATTGTGCTTCTTCCTCCTTCCCCCTTTCCCTTTCTCCTCCTCCCCCTTTTCTCTTTTACGCCCCCCTTTGCAGTCTTTTACAGTTTTTGTGTGTCCCTGACCTTTATCTCTGTCAGGTATTCACTTACTTAGTTTTCCAACTACTCAGCATTTTTGTGCCTGTTCTTCCTTCTCCTAGGATGTGGCATCATACTTTTAAAGCAGTGGTTTTCCATCTTGGCTGAGGACATAGTCCTCGTTAGCAAAACCTTTATAAGAAAAAAATTTAAATACTGTTTTGACTATGATGAATATGTATTAGTAGCAAAGACAGCTGACTGTCTAACAAAATATGTAGCCCTCCTCCCATAGTATAAAATTGACTTTGGCAAGTCCATGCGTGGAAAAAAGACTGTATTTTCCAACCTCTTTGCTCCTAGACAAGGCCATGTAATTAGTTTTCCTCACTGAAATATGAGTAAGAATTCTGTAAGTTGGTTTTATCTCAATCTTTTAAAAGGAATGGATACAGGGGATCCTGGTTGGCTCAGTCAGTTAAACGTCTGCAGCTCTTGCTTTCAGCTCAGGAATGATCTCATGGTTCCTGACACTCAGCCCCTGTTGGGCTCTGCACTCATAGCATGGAGCCTCCTTGAGATTCTCTCTCTCCCTCTCTCTCTGGCCCTTCTGAGCTTATTCTGTTTCCACTCTCTCTCTTTCCCAAAACAAATCAACTTAAAAAAAAAAAAGTCTGCGTTCTCCTCACTGTATCCTTTTGCAGATGACAGAGTTTTAGGGAACTGAGTTTTATGGAAACTGTTTTGCTAATAACACCTGGGTGAATACCTCATGTTGTACTCTTAATGGGTTAAAAAGTAATAGTCCATTTTGTTGAGCTACTGACCCATATAGGTTTATTGTAACAACAGTTAACGTTCTTAAGCTAATACAGAAAGTGATTACTTAAACTGGGTGGTACCAGAACAAAAACATAAAATACATGATTTTGGTTAATGGTCAGGAGGTAATCAGCAAAGAAGTTGATAAAATATGCTAGGAACATAGAGAGACTCGTGTTCTGCAATGTCAAAATATTTCATCAAATTATTACTGTCAAAACTTCATAAAGATACTGCCAGGGTGACTGGGTGGCTGAGTCAGTTAAGCGTTCAACTTTGGCTTAGGTTATTATCCCCTAATCTGTAAGTCTAAGTCCCATGTTGGGCTTTGTGTTGACAGCTCAGAGCCTGGAGCTTGCTTTGGATTCTGTCTCCCTCTCTCTCTACTCCTCTCCCACTTGCATTCTGTCTCTGTCTCTCTCAAAAATAAACATTTAAAAAAGGTACTGCATACCTCCAAAACTATAGCTCTGCCTAAAATAAAACAATGACAAAATAAACAACAACAACAACAACAAAAAACAGGAAAAAACATCGTAATGAAGATAGTACATGTTGGATGTTTCTTACAGGATTTCATGGAATTTTACAGGAAAGAAAAGGGACCATGTCAAACCAGGATGAAAAGTTCACCTCTATGGCAAAGATTGATTTAAGAGTGTCTTATTCCAAAGAAGGTTATGATTTCATATGGCACTAAGGAAACTAATGTTAGAGAGACAGAAACAGACAGAGGGAGGGAGGGAAGAAAAAGAACTAAAGCAGATTTGAGTATGAAGTCAAAGGAATACCTTTTGAGTGTGATTATTATAACTTGGTACTGATGGAAGCAATTAGATCAGAAACTTCTAAATTTTTAGCGAATTCTATTGTTAACAACCAAATTCAAACAAAACATGACCCTGACCTAAAAGAAAAAGCCTACGACTCTTCAAAGAAAGGTCTCTGTCTCCTCAAATTTATAATAACAGGAATTGTGATCCAAAATCTATTGCTGCTCTTACAAATTACCACAAATGCGGTGGCTTCAGACACCACAAATTTATGATCTTATAGTTCTGGAGGTTGGAGATTTAAAATGTGTCTTAGTGGACTTAAATAAAAATGCCAACGGGGCCATGTTTCTTTTTCCATGAGAGAATTTGTTTTTCACCTTCCCCAGTGTTTAGAGACCATTGCATTCCCTAGCTCACATCCTCCTTCTGTCTTAAAAGCCATCAATGGCTAGGTAAGTCTTTGTCTGGCTGTGTTATCCTGACATTGACTCTCCTGCATCCCTTCTTCACATGTGAGGAATCTTCTGATTTTATTGGGCCCACCCAAATAATCGAGGATACTCTCCCCATCTTAAGATTGGATATCAACCTTAATTCCATCTGCAACCTTAATTCTCCCTTGCCTTGTAATATAATCTATTCATGGATTCTAAGGATTGCTAACTTTGCCATAATATTTCAGGATTTTGACTCCCGTTACGGAATCAAGGTAGTTCATTAATGTTTCTTATATTTTATTTATTTATTTACTTACTTACTTATTTATTTTTAATTTAAACTCAGAAATTAGCTTGCTCCATCACATAAACAGATACAGAATGGCACAGTGAATTATCACATAGTTACAATTACAACACAGTATTTCTTATAAGTTAAAATGGTACCTAGCTTTGGAAATGGTTTTCAAAAGTCATTATGCTTACAAAATTCCAATTTAAACCCATAAACCTTAAAGTAACCTAACCCTGTGCTAGTGCTGTTTATTCATATTGACGTAATAGAAATAAAGAACAAAATATCTGTCTCCAAAGGATAGAGATTTCCTTGGAATACTCAGGTGATTGAAAGAAGAGGAAGGCTGATTACAATTCTATACTTCATTGAGTTTGTTTTCCCATAACCATATTGTCTTTGTAGTACCTCCATTACTTTTCTTTCCATAGCAGTAAGACCAGCTTTTATTTTTTAACCTATAAAAAGCTTTGCTTATTTTTTGCTTTTGTTTCTAAGAGCAATCTATGACCTATATGAGGCTTAAGTCTTACAACAAAGGGTAAAAATACATGAAAGTGTCCTTCACTTGCGTACATACATACAAAATACATAAAAGTGTCACACAAAATATATCCAAGAAACATCTAAGACTATGTTTAAAGTGTCCTTTGTTAACAGTGCTTGCTTGCTTGCTTGCTTGCTTTCTTTCTTTCTTTCTTTCTTTCTTTCTTTCTTTCTTTCTTTCTTTCTTTTTTAACCCAAACCCAAATAAGTTCTCCTAGTGCCTAAATCTTCTTTCAGAGTATATCTAGTTCATCTGATAAACTGATTTTTGATTAGGACAGACAGAAATTTAGGTGTCAGTGAAAGAGGTGGGTCCACCCTAATGGCTTGTGCATTTGAATGCACTTCTTAACTAACCTAATGCATGAATTGGTTAATGGAGCTTTCAACCAAGTGGGAGGAGAAGATGGCTTTAAGGCTTTGACAAGTCCTCTGCTACCGAAGAGCAGCCTTCCAACTTGGCCTGGAGTGTTGTTAGAGCTGTTTTAGGGCATGCCAGGATCAGGCAATTTGACACATCAAAGGCAGCAGCAGATCTGACAGGCAATTTAAGTTAGGAATTGGTGTTAACGGTAACACCTGAGAATAAAACGCACCTCGCTGAATCACCATTCTCTCCATGTACTGAGATAACCCACCAGTGTTGGAAGCTTTGCTCTAAGTTATTGATTTATACGATTTGTATTCAGTGTGTCAGTCATTTAACGTCTCCCTCTACTCTTCCTTGGCCCCCCTCACAGCATCACCAACTTATAAATATTCACTTTACAAATAATCAGCAGACTTCTTCTGACCAGTAGAATCCATATCATTTGCAGATTTGGTAGACATGCAAATTCTTAAGACCAGCCCAGATCTACTGTATCAGAAACAGGAGCAGGGACCAGTAATCTGTGTTCCGGCAGTCTTCCAAGTGTTAATGAGGCATGCTCAAAATTGAGAATCACTGATGTATATGAAGGATACGGTAGCTTAAAATTAGAGCTATAGCTTTCTCCTGTCATTAAGATGTTCTACCAAGAATATCTCAGTCCAGCCTTTATCTCAACTCACTGGTGCTGAATATGTCCTTTGAATCTGCTTGCGGAGGCGGGGAGGAGAGACCCTCATGTCTACAAATTCACCTCTCACATGAATTTCTCTTGGCTCTTAGGATAATTAGAACAGATTTCAGTCACACTGGGTTTACCTGAAACAAACACAAAAGCAAGTTTTGGGTAATTTTTCTGCATTTAATGCTTTTGGCTTATTTACCTACCTGTCTTGGTTCTTTCATAATATATTTATAGAGTGCCTACTACCCTCCCTGTTACTTGATTAAAAGCAGTATTGTACATAAAATTTGCAGTCTAGTAAATTTCATGAAAAGTTACTATATGTAGCAGAGATGTAATTCAGATAAAGTTGATATGTCAAGTGTATGATTCAACAGTTTTTAGGATATTTACAGTTGCGGAGCCATCACAAGTAATCTTAGAGCAGTTGATAACCCAAAAAGGAAACCCCATGCCTCTTAGTAGTGACTCCCCATTCCCCCCACTCAACCCACCCTGAACCCAGGCAAACACTAAGGTACTTTCTGTCTTTATAGATTTGCCTCCTCTGGACATATCATATAATACATTAATTGATAGGTGGTCTTTTGTGACTGGCTTCTTTGACTCAGCATGTTTTCAAGGTTCATCCATGTTGTAGCATGTGTAAACACTTTAGTGATTTTTGCCAGGTAATATTTAATTGAGTGGTTATACTGCCTTATATTTATGTACTTATCAGTTGATGGGCATTTGGCTTTTTACTCTTTTGCTATTATGAAGATTGCTTCTGTGGACATTTCATGGACAGGTTTTTATGCAGGCATGTTTTCATCTCTCTTAGGTAAATATCTAGGAGTGGAATTGCTGGGTCACCTGGTAATTGCATGTCTAACTTTTTCCAAAGCACCTGACCCATTTTACATTCCCACCTGTGGTGTGGTTTCCAAAAGTTTTTGAGTTGGCATTCTGTATTCAAGGTGCAAGTTAAAAAAATATTTTTTTTAATGCCCAAGGGCATCATGCATCCTAAGACTTGAAAAGAAGTAGACATCGCATATAAACATTTATATATAAACAGACACACAATCCAGCCAATTTCAAGGTGGCACATAGAAACATAGAAATTCATGAACCATGCAACTCTTATCGAAATGTTAAGCTCTTGGGAAGTTCTTAATAACAAATGAAAAGGTGACTGACTGAAATAGTATTCGTAAGAATGAACGAATGAAGAAATATCTACATTTCTAGTTGCCACAAACCATATGCTAAGTTCTTTAGATTTTCATGATGTTTCATGTACCATGTGTCAAAGGCAAAATTTTTCCCCTTAATGAAATATATTATTTTTAATGGTGTTAATGAGATTAAGTGATGACCATCAATGTATGTTAATTGATATTTCCAAGGTTATTTATTTAAAAGTTATTCGAAGTCTGTTAGATTTTATGACTAGAAATGGTAATTGCAGCCCTAACAGTTGAAGCTAACAGAAATTTGAAGGCATCCTCGGGTTATGACTGAAATCCACATGTTCTTTCTATGAGAAAATGTAAGCCTGTGGTTTAAACAGTCATATAAAAATAATTGTTTGGGACACATGTTTGTAAGTTGAGGATGACCTGTATTTTTGGATTACTATTACTATTACAGTGTTTAATAGATATTTTTACTTAAATTTAAAAAAATACTTCAACAAGAAAGCACTAAATTCAGTCAGTTGTCTTAATACTTCATTGAGAATTAAAATGACAGATCCTTTAGTTGAAGATATAATAGACGTTATCAAAATGAAATGCATTTATAGATTTTATTGATCTAATTTTTCTGGTTTCATATGCCATTTTTAAGGCTTCTTATTTTACTGATCAAGGTGAGGATGTTTTATTTCTGTAAAATGTGTCTTCCTCATCTCCCCTGAAAGAAAGAGAAATCAGTACTCTGAAGGTGTCCTGCTGAGGTATTGCTGTTTATGAAAGAACAGCACATGAAGCAGTAAATAGCTCTAGCCAGTGATTAAATGCAGAAGCAGAGTTGATGTATCCGATAAATGCAGATGTCATTTATGGTCTCACATACTTCAGTATCGTAAACACTCTTCTCATTGTACAAGTACAAAGATGACAAGACAAAACAAACTATAACAAATGTGTAAGCGATACAAATAAAGAAGTAGTTGCATATGCCAATATGAATTATAATTTTATTGTATTTATATGAATCTATCACAGTGTACCCAAATGATTATTTTTTCATGTAAGTTACAGTAAAAACTTTTTATAGTGATTAGTTCCTTGAAGTAAACTATGTGGAGGCCTAAAGTTTCACATTTGAGAAAAAACAACAACTCTGGTCATCAGGAATTTGTATCATTTAAGTATCAAGGTTGTCAAAATTTGTCTAATGTTAATGTTAAGTTGGATGAATATTTGTTAATGTGCCTACATAGCTAATCTTCCAGGTCTCACCAAATACTATCCCAGTTTAAATATGTAATGATTGCTCTTTTTTTTTTTAAAGTGATAGTGACAATCTTCTGTAATACTAAAAGCCACAACACATCCTTTAAATGGGTGAATTGAGGGGCACCCGGAGGGCTCAGTCGGTTAAACGTCCAACTTCAGCTCAGGTCATGATCTCACGGTTTGTGGGTTCAAGCCCCGTGTCGGGCTCTGTGCTGACAGCTAGCTCAGAGCCTGGAGCCTGTTTCAGATTCTGAATCTCCCTCTCTCTCTCTGACCCTCCCCTGCTCATGCTGTCTCTCTATCTCAGAAATAATTTTTTTAAAAAAATGGGTGAACTGAATGATATGTGTATTATATATCAATAAAGCTGTTAAAGAACAAATTGGAAAAAAAATCATTTTCAATAGGTATTTTTTCCAGTTAGACTTGCATACAAAATTGTGCCTTGAAAATGGTTTATTCTCATTTTTTTTATTACACATTAACTCAGCAGAATCTCCCTTAGTCATCATTAATATACTAACACAATACATACATTTGAAAGCATATACACAAATTAAGAATGAGAAAAATAATGGTACTTCCTTAGAGTGTGAGTATACTATAAAATATATTAACTGTATATTACATACTACTAGTTCATTGTTCTTACAGGCTATTGTTCTCTTTAAAATAATGTGTTATAAATCGATTTCAAGTCTTAAATTAGAGAGGGAGACATTTTTCATATTGCATGACTAAATGCTTTATCTCTTGTGCTGCACCAGCCCTCACTTGGGGTATGGTTATGAATTAATGAAAAAGCTGAATGAATGACATGCTGTATCATTTAATCCTCACAGTATTATTCCCAGCTTTAAAAATTTAAAACTGAGGCTCATGAAGGCTGAGGAACTTGGCCTCCATTGCTGAACTACTCAAAGACAGCTGTTTTCTATGGCTGGCCCTTGCTAGCACACATGTGAGCATAGTTCTTTGAGAATTTCTAGTGATTTCAAGACTCAGCAGAATACCTGGAATCAAGAATGTGTTTGATGGAGGTCTTAGGGATGAATGAGTTCAAGTTTTCTCATTAAGAACAAGGTAATGTAAGACATGGACAGAGGCTGGGACATCTGACATTTAAGGTAGTTCAGGGCTCTTGAACATTTTCTGAATGTGAATGCTTTTTCAGGCGAGAAGAAAGTCATTGAAGCAGCTAAATCGCTTTTGCCCTTCCCTCCTAATCTCATTTACACCTTCTGATTGTTGACAGATTTTTTTTCCTGAAAAAACATATTGGGAGAAAGTAGTGGTTTTGAAGGTTTAACAAGGAAAGAAAGTGGATTCCAAATTTTATGGCTGATTTACTATGAAAGTGTTGGTTACATATAAATCAATATTTTATATGGAATGGCTTGTGATGTTTTTCACTAGTTGACAGAAAAATCCTGCATGTCAAATGATCAGATTGGCGCCTATGGACATATCAAATGCAAAGGGAATTTGCAAACTTAAGATATAGTAGTTGCACCTTATATAACACTTTAATTTCATTTCTTAATTTTAAAAAAGTGGTCAAAGATTAATGTTATATAATATGCCTTCCTTTTAGAGAATCTCAAAAAGTTATGAATTATCCCCTACAAGTAGGGGATTAGAACATTAGATAGTTTATTGATCAGTAAAAATTTTGGTTGATTGAATGTTAGAGTAAACTTGTCCTTCTATTTTACCTCCTTTATGGCACTGGTTTCTTATGTAGGCAGTTTGGGCCTTCACATTTCTTGCTGTCTTGTGTCTTTGTCATTGTTTGCATTGTGTTTGTGTTGTATGAACAAACTCATTTGTACATTGTTGTACATGGTTCCTCCTTCTTCCATTTTTCTTTGGATAATTCTCTTTGCATTTCAAAATTTTTCTACTTCCTTTTCTCCTTCTTAAAAAAAACAACCCTCTTTTGGTCACGTGTTAAGACACTCAACTATTGTCTCTTCGGAAGAAAAAAATCAAAAGAAGGGGTGGAGAAGGGGCGGAGTGGGGCTGGCTCGTTAACTTGGGGAAGAAAAGGGGAAATCACAACATAACTGGGTTCTGTTCCTGAACACTGATGAATCACAGACATTTGTTAAGGCTTGAAGTGTCGTCATTGTCTAGGAATTAAGTTTATGATGAGGGTTCATCTTGGAGAAGTATTGCGTCCTTTTTCAAATGGAGAAATTTTACATAGTTCTAGAAAAAGGAATAAACTGTATAATCAATCCAATATATCGGAATCTCCAAATATTCTAATACTGAAAACAACAGGTCTTGAATATAAGGGACTGAGGTACTAATAGGGACAATTGATCAAGTCTACACAGCACTTCTCACCGCAATGTTTTCATGCACGCTCTTATTACAGATAATGACTGCTAACCATGTGAATGACATAATTAATGTTAAAATCATTATTAATGAGACCTGGATTAGTGAATGCTATTAGAATTTACAAAAATAAAACATTTCATTTGGAAGTTATCCACCTGATATTTTAGAGTTATGCTTTTGGTTTAAATGTACTAAAATTGAGTCTGCAGGTAAATTTATTCTGCCAGTATAAATTCTATCCACAACGATGAATGACATCTTGGCAAAAACAGATTGATCTCTGTGTAACACCAAGATGTGCGGTAGCATCCAGGTAATAAATATACTTAGCTTGAAACACAGGACTCACGTTGCTGTTTCACTTTGGACTGTCTTCACCCAAGTTGGCCAATTTATGAAATCAACTCTTTTAGCTAGCTGTGGCCATTCTGAGAGAATCATATTTTTAAAAGTGGGTTACCTTAGAGTAAAATTTAAGGAGTTGGGAATAAGAAAAGGAAAATTGCTGTGTATAAATTCCATTTGTAGGCCACACAAGCTATTTTTAGAATTGTTTAGATCCTTATTCTTGGTTTTAAAGGTTTAAAATATTGAAATATTATTATTAATTATAAAAATAAAAAAACCCATTAGATAGCATACAACAATCTCCTTTAGATAATTAGGCGTCATAGTATCTTTTTTCCCCAAATTGTAAGAAACCCTTAGAACCCCACCATCTTTAAGATGAATGTACTTTGGTATATAAACATACTCTCACTTTCTTGATTTTCAAATGTTTCCAAATACCAAACTTATAAGTGTGTATCTCCTATCTGTGATAGGTGGGTAAAACAGAGATGATATTATTGACATCTATCAAAGGAATGTAGGCTTATAACTCTAAGGTTACTGATATGTTCAGGTAGTCATATTTTCTTTGCAATAGTAGCAGGAATTTTAATCCCATAAATCTAAAATCTGTGCTTATGAAAATAAAATGATTGCTTTCTTATTTGCTCTCCATTACTCATTACTGCAGAGGGAGAAATTCCTGGCCACACCCTTTTGTGGTGCTTCTCTGGACATTCACTTAACAGATGAATTCTGTCTTACCTGCATAGGCAGTGAATTTGATCCATAGCACACCTGCAATCTTATAGAAATATGCTAGGTTACAGTGACAGTTTATTGTATTGAAGGTATTTTAGAACCCTAGTATCAGAATAATATCAGGCAACCATCCTTCTTTTTCTTTCCCATGAGAGCCTGCATTCATAAAATAAAAAAAAAAAACACAAAAAACAACAACAACAAAAAAACCACCCCAAACTGGCAAGAGTGACATGTTTGTTAATTTGGGTCATCTCAGATTATCCTCTATCTGTTACTAACCATGTTCCGTTGTATTTTTAAGCTCTTCGTGAATGGCTGGAAACATAACAGTTATTTCCTCTGTGTAGGCCCAAGTAAATGGATTCCACATATTTGTGCTGTACCTTGCAGTTTAAAAGATTTTTTAAAAATGTTTATTTTTGAGAGAGAAAGAGCGAGTGAGCAAGAGTTGCAGAGAGAAAGGGAGACCTGGAATCCAAATCAGGCTCCAGGCTCTGAGCTAGTCAGCACAGAGCCTGACATGGGGCTCAAACTCACAGACTGCGAGATCATGTTCTGAGCCAAAGTCAGACGCTTAACTGACTGAGCCACCCCCACACACCTTTACTTTACGGTTTAAAAACAAAAACAAGAGAAATTCACCAACTCTGTAGGGTGAAGAAGGATCTTACAATGAAATCTAGATTTTCAAGCCTAATAATTTTTTTTTTTTTAAATGAGAAGTCATACTGTAGGTACTGATCTTTTTCTGAGATGTGCTTGTGTTGAACGGGGGAAGGAGAAGAGGAAGAGTAGAAAAACAGAAAAAGGAATGAATGAAGAAATCTATCATTAACAGAAATTTAAAAGTAGAGTAGCATAAAAACTATTGCTTGGTTCAAGACTGGATAGTATTTTTATTTTATTTTAGTTTTTAAATTTTTTTTTTGAGAGAGAGAGTGTCAGTGGGGGAAGGGAAGAAAGAGAAAGAGAGAGAATCTGAAAAGGCTCCAGGTTCTGAGCCAGTCAGTACAGAACCTGACCTAGGGCTTGAACTCATGAATCACGAGTTCATGACTTGAGCCTACCTTGGACCCTGTACCAACTGAGCCGCCCTGGTGCCTGGACTTGATAATATTTAATATAATGGGTAGTATTTCTAAATACTTAAATCAGCAGAAGTTTGTCAATATAGGATTCCAATGGCCAAAGAATAAACTTCCAATTAGTATTGTTCAGTGCTACTTGGTATCTATTTAGTACTATCCATTAGTACTTGTTTACTGTTACCTTGTGTCTTCTTTTCTTAAACCTGTCATGCCTTGTCAAAGCTGTATTACTTGGGCCACGCAAAAATGTCCTCTAAATATTTCTCTTGTTTGTAGGAGATATTTGACCATATTTCTTCATCTTAAGGTTGTGTCTTTTCCATGGTGCTTTCTGTAATGGCTTCTGTGCTGCTTTCGTTTAAAAACACTGAATGCGAACACTGACGTACAAGCCATTACACATGCCCTTAACCATTCTCCTGGGAGTTAATAGTTCTGAGTGGCCTTCTTTTCCTAAGGACAGAGATAGTTGAAGCTTTCTGTCTCTTTGTTCTTAACTTCGGCTTTTTCTGGTACGTGTGCGCGCGCGCGCATGCGCGGACGCGCCTAGGAGCATACTGCCTCAAATTGCAAGTGTTTCTGATTCTGACTCTCACACTGTCTTTACCTGAGAGACAGGTCCTATCCTGCTATTTGTATGTAAATAAATAAGGCTTGTTGTCACAGTCTTCTTAGTTTCTTTATACCAAAAACACTAGAAAATTAGTCATTGCCTTTAAGATTTTTGGCCAAGGAGAAGTATTTTTCTTTCTAGAGTCCCTGTATGCATGTGTTTGCACATAAGAGAAAAATAAGCCAGTTTAGTTACATTGTCTTATTTTTAAAACAAAAATATTGAAGAAATTAGATTTAGTTTATTGAAAAAATTATAAAAGTGCTTATACATACAAAAATATGCTCACAAAAATTGAATTATGCTACCAATATGCATAGTATAAACCAAAGCCAAAAAGGAGAAAAAGGGAACATTTCATGGTGATCAGGTTCATATTGTTCTTTGTCCATTTTTAATAAAAAATAAAATGTGTATAAATATATGCTTATAGTAACAACTGAGAGTTAGCCAACAGTTAGAAATCATAAGATGATCATATGTAAAAGTCAGTGCTTTGCATGAACGAAATATTTTGGATTAAACGTTTTTTCTAGAAATGATTAATATAGATATCAAATCTTCATTAATCTTCCTTATTAGATTATTTCCTCTTAAATGCATAGTAGATATTGATTTCTGACTTCTTGCTTATGCATAGCTTATAAGACAAGTTTCATCATCAATCCTTATGATATATAAATATTTTACCTGGAATAGCAAGTTTTGGTGAATAAGCAATATTTTATTAAAATTCATGGGATTTTTCAAAACAACTGAACTGAGCTGAAACAGTGCATTGTAGGAGGCTGTGGCTAATCCAACAGACACGTAATGCCAGGTTGTGAAAATGATCCTGTTTTAGTTATCATACATAAGAAGTAAAAGCCACATTTTGAATATCCTCATTGGAAAGCTTTAGACCGATAAAACATTTAATAGTAAACCTCACAACAAAGCATCAAGCAATGATTTAGGCTTACAGTTGATAACCAACACCTTCAGAAAGAATTGTAGAAGCAATATCTTTCTTCAACAACTTCAGATATTAAAGAACACAGTGCTTCATCAGAGAGATCCAAAGAAATTGAGATCTGGCTCAGGGGCCAACAAAGTTAACAGTGAAGGCTGACTTACCTTCTCTAGAAGTTTATTACATTCCTTTTGTTCTCTGAGCTCTTTCTCTTAGCTATAAATTGGAAATGGTGCACTTTCTTCGTAGGAAGTTGGAAGTCATCATTGAAATAATTGACAATATAATACAGTATTTTTATGTAGGGAGGCTATTATGATACCAACATATCACATAGACAGTAATGGGCATGTAATTCTGCTATTCGCAATTCCCATGCTGCGAAAGAAACTCTTCTTTTGAATCATTAAAAATTAAAACAAAAAAATGATGGACTTGACTATTTGGTTATCTAAATTTGGAGTGGAAGGCTATCTTCAGTTACCTAAAATACCCTTCCCAAGTTCTAGTTCTGAGGCCCATTACATCTCACTGCATTTCTCATTTGCTGGCTCCTGCTGCCACACTCTTTATGCTGAGGAAAAAACAAACTAAGTTAATCGCAGTGGGGTGCCTTTTGTGAGGCCACTCAGAATCGGAAGAAAGAAACAAAGAGCAAGCTAGAGGTGCAAAGAATATAAAGAAAACAAACAAGGCACAAAAAAAAAAAAGGAGTGAGGAAGAAGAAAACATCACGGGGTCAAGAATCATAAAATCACATACGCTTAAAAATTTTTGCTACTAAGTATCATTGGTCTTCTCTGTTTGGGGAGAAGCTGGAAAATCAATTTTGAATTAATAAGTTCTTTCACAAGCTCCTCAAACTCAAAAGAGAGCTAAATAAGAATCTTACAGCCACCCCATAATTACAGCTTTTACGCTTATGCAGGATGGTCATTTTTTTTTTCTCCCGCATCAGGAATGGTATTCTTTTCACTTCCTGTCAAAAGTGGTCAATACACTACGATAGGGAGTTGAAGAATCTAAGATACTCAGGAACACCTTTCCACCCCTGGCACAGCACTTCCTTCCTGAGGGAGGCCTGTGTTCTAGGAAGAGGCCTCATCCAAGACCCTTCTGCTCTTTCTAGAAGGCCTGAGCGGGCCCTACCCATGCTTCTCTTGCTGTGGAGGTGAAACTGGTCCAGCATTGCTGCTCCCAGGCTCTCACCTCCCTCCCTTCATTCCTCCTCTACGTTCAAGTGCTTTTCGCAAATCGCCACCTGTTCCCGCTGCATCCCCTGTTCGTGTTTTCACACTGACGGAGTGAACTCAGCCTGCAGCATCCCTGTCAAGGCAAAGCAGCCCAGTGGCTAAAGCAGGGCGATTTGAACCTTTCGGAGGTGGTCTCCCTAGGATGTTAAGCAGCCCTTCTCGCCAGCACTGTTCTGCTGGGAAGGAGAATTCGTCCCTTCACCCCTCTGTCCTACTAAACGGCATTTCTGGAAAGATTTTACAGCTTCAGGTCCTTCTGTGACAGTCCCCAGCCCGGCCCGGAGGCTCCGTCCTCGCCCGGTGGACTTGGGGCCGCGGGCACAGCTGTCACTGAGCCACGCCGGAGGCTCTAGCCTCTGGCACCGCGGGCCACATAAATAGTGCCACCTGGTAGAATCAAAAGTGGTGCTTTAAAATGCAAATACAAACCCCTCCTACATTTGTTGTCAAATCACTTGCCCACGATTCCTAGGCAGGCAGTGGATTCTGCGCCTGGGAGAAGGGCCGGGATCGCGCCGCCTGTGTGTGCAAAAATAACCCCCGAAGACGCAA
>NW_027536463.1:120528-120711 GCF_008692635.1 Crocuta crocuta
CCTCCGCCCGGGCCCCCCAGCCTGCGCGCCTCCCCCGGCCGGGGAGCGAGGCGGGACTGAGCTTCGATCGCGAAGATGGCTGCTGGCTGCCTGCTGGCCTTGACTCTGACACTTTTCCAGTCTTGGCTGATCGGCCCCTCGTCGGAGGAGCCGTTCCCTTCGGCTGTCACGTAAGTCGCCCGG
>NW_027536463.1:120858-140597 GCF_008692635.1 Crocuta crocuta
CGTGCCAGGCTGGCACTTGAGGAGTTGAGCTGAGCCGGGGAGAAAAAGTTTCCGGCCAGGTACCCGCTGTCCCCAAGCCCGGTCCGGGAAAAAGTTGGGTTTGGATGGGTGTTCTACACATGGGTGATTTTCAGGCTTGTGAGGGGAGCCTGGACTTACCCCTCCCTTGGTCTGGGGGATGCTACTTGCTCTGGTGCCCAGACTCCTTTAGTTCCCAAATGACTGGGCGCACTTGACAGTTTCTCAGCCGAAGAGGGCTCGCCCGACGCCGCTGCGAGTGCTGTCCCCTCGGGGGCCCGCCGGTCCTGGGACCGCAGCATCCAGCCCCGTCGCCCTGCATCTGAAGCACCTATAGGTGCCGGCAGGCAACGCCGTTCCTGTTCTTAGAATGAATAGAACCTATTCTTTGAGGGAGGGACGAACGTCTCCGGAGTCTCGTGCAATTTTCTTTTATTTTTAACATTTCTAAAATAACTTACAAAATTCGCGGTTGCTCTGGAAATAGAGTGTTTTAGAGGTGACTGTATAGTCACTCGGCAGGAAGGGAATGAAGAATAATTCTCTGTTCTCTTGGGCTGGAAAAAAGAAGCAAAGTCAGTAGCTCATAAAAATACATACACATTTTAAAATGCGCTGAAGAGCCTTTCGGACATTTTTGGGAACGCATTTATTTTGGTTCTTAAAGCTACTTTAAAGCTTCTAAGAGTAGGTGATCTCAAATGGATGAGTCACTTTGATGCATTTTACATAACAAAAACAAAGCCCAAGGTAGCCTTCCCGGTATTTATGCTGTTGGGAATTACTTGCTGTCCTTTGTTGGCTGAGTGCTGAATCCCGGAGTTTTTGGTGGATGCTAACAGTGGGTCTTTACCAGACAAAACCCTGCAGTCAAAGCTGTAATTTAAATGCAGCTTAAAGTATTTATTACATTAGGTGTCAGTGCAGGAATCTGAAGGATGCACATTCTAACCCGGAGAAGGGGAGTGTCTAATATTTTTCGTCATTGATTTACAGTCATGTCCCTTTTTAGATAGTCTTCCATAAAAATGATTGCAGATCCTTTTTGTTATGAAGCGAAAGGGTAAATACCATCTGTAGGTCTTAGTTTAATTGGCAGGAAGTTCCGAGCGGATATTTTGAAATATATGGAGTAAGAATTACTCTAAAGAGGCATCAAGATTATTCATTCTTATTAAGAAATGACACTTTTAGTGATTTAATTTTTTATTCTTTTTGTAGCTTGGCCTATAAAGCGAGAACTCAAGTGAGTCGCTTGTGTTTGTGTCCAATAAAGAAGTGGCTCTTTAAAAAGGAGTCCGTGTGGTCAGCTTACACATTTTGAACATGTAGTTTTTTTAACTGACAATTTATCAATATTGCTTTCATTTGGAGGGAACACATCATCACCCCATTGGGGAAAACAATGACTTTTTAAAATGCAACAAAATACAACCTTTTATTCCTGAACATACCATTGTAAAATATTAATGTACAGATCTTTAGTGTGAGAAGGACATCTGCAAAAAAAAAATGCTTTCCTAAAATTAAAAGAAATTAATGTTTACAGTTAGAAATTCACTGGAGACAGAAAATAATTGGTAAAAAAAAGGAATTAGGAAACCGCAATTTCTTTTCTTTGGAAGGATCTGAAATTTATTTTTTAACAATGGAAATTTAAGATATTTTAGAAGTAATGAAACATTAATTATTTTGTGAATAATTAATTGGCATAATAATAATTCACAAATTATTTTGTGAATAAAAGACCTAGTAGGGCTAAGTCAGTTTCTTGTAAGTAATATTAACACTTATATTTGTAAGGCTTCTGCCTTTTCAGTAATTCATTTCAAAAGTTAAAATGCCATCTTCTGAGGACAGGAGAAATGATAGTTGACATTTGTCCTTCATGTTAGATTTCTGAATAAACTTTATGAAATTCAAATAAGTGCAGTGTTAATTTCATCAAAGTACTTTTCTCGCAAGAAAAAAATTAACATGGAGTGCTTATCATGAGAAATCTCAGATCTTTGGGAAAAAATTCAAGTTTATAAAAACTCAGTACAAAGACCAGGGTATCACTAAAGGCAAATTACTACACTTCTGTTTCTAAATTTGTCTAGAAATCATTAATAAATTCTTTTGGATTTTTGACAATTTTGCTTTTCCCAGAAGAAGTGCTATCAATAGTTTTTAGGTAGTTTAAGAGCAAGAACATGCCATTGAGACAGTATAAAATTAATTGTGCCCACATTGGGTGGGACTTGAGTTAGAATTACTAATAGAAAGTTTTAATTTTTTTTAAGTAGTGTTTACAATAATATCAAAGGCTTAAGTTTTATTATAATAAGAACAGAAATAATGTATCATTCTAAACAGCCTCTTTTTATTTTTTTTCTGATCTACCATATATTCTCATATAGCACATTTTCCTAATTAAATTATAGTTTAAAATCATTACTGTTATAAATCTAAGACCTAACCCTGAAATTACCCGATTTTTTCCCCCCTCCTACCAAGAAAGGAATTTTGATGCAGTGTTTTTGCTGTTAGGTTTTTCTGCTGGAAATGATTGTCTCAATAAAGTGGGAATCATAAATATGCCATATGGCAGCAGCCATCTAATGTATATTGGTTTATATACAAATGGAAAACACATCATTTTCATTTCATTTCATCAAAACACATGTTATACCGGTAGTTTAAGTTATAGTTTTCAAAGAGGGAGTTCTCTCTTGTTCTAGAAATAATTTCTTGGCACATAAATGAAAATGCTTCTATTTTAAAACTCAGAATAATATGTATTTGGCCAGCATTGTAATGCTAATTTAAATCTGTTGCTCTTTATTTTGGAATCTATTTACAAATCCGTATTTAAAGAAAAACACTGTAGTTGTAACCACTGTTAATGTGAAACTTTTATCTCAGTCATATCAAAATGCCAGTCAGCCAAGAATAATTGGCTGAGAGCCCATTGGTATATGGGGATCTTAATATAAACTGTGTAATAGGATAAATATGTTAATAAGAATTATAGGTATCTACAAGAAATAATTATATCCCATGAGAGCAAAGTACTTTGGAGTTTAAATACTGGAGATATAAATATTTTTTCTGTTATTACACAAGTTTATATTTAAAGACTATGGAAGATAAGCTTTTCTTATTTTGTGTTGTAACAGTGGAATGGCTATCTTTTTCATGTGTTAGAAGTGACATAATTATTTTCATTTGAGCTTAACAGTTTCTGTTCATGTACTACATGCATAAGGAAACGTGCCCTAAGATGAAATATGAGATAAAATGTTGAGTGTAAATTAAAACCTAAAAACATAACATGAACATAAATAATTAACATAAATAATTAAGTTTCTCAGATCTTTAATTTGTTCTCAAAAGCTTAATCATAAGATAACATTGATTATGCCACAGGTGTATGTTTAAAATATGCAACGGTAGGTAGAGTTTTCAGATGAGTAGTAGCATTCTGTTTAGTTTCTTAATGTTTCTATCTGGGTATATGTGTAGCCATTTGGGTTGGCATTTGAATGAGCATTAGGCAGACTGTAATGGATATAATCCAAAAAACATTTTGGAAAGGTGTAAGAATCTAAGTTTATTATGGTTTATAAAAGGCAATAAAATGTACCTTTATTATTTTGTACGGCTTTCACTAATTTAATTTTAACTTAATAAAGGTACATAAAATTAAAAGATAACATAAAATTAGAATCTGTAACAGGTTGTTCATCTTGAAAATAGAAACTTTACCACTCTTTTTCTTCGAAGACACCTGGCTACATAGATACTTTTGTATTATTTCTCCAACATTGATAAAAATAACATAATAAAATACTCTTCATTTTTGGGTTTACACATGGTAAGGTTTTGCAAAAATATAAAAAACACTTGCAAATTATGTATTCAAATTTACTATTTAGTTTTAGAAGTATATATAAGAACTAACATTGTGTTTAGGAATTTTTAAAATAACTTCAGATATTGTACCCCTAACAAACTGTTATTGAATTAATATGTATTCTGGAGTACAATTATTTAAAACACATACTCAGAAATTTCTATTATTTTCCCTATTTTTTAATACAGATGCAGATTTCCAAGAAAGCAATCTGTTCTTCTCAATTCACATCTTGCCTCCTAGTGTCTGTCTTCAAACTATTTATAACCTTAAAGTGGAGACTTAAATGGTTAAAATAATATATATCATAGAGAAACCATCTGATTTATTTCCTTCAGTATCTTACTGCATAGACAGTAAATTCTAACTTAAATCATACTTAGAAGTTTGAAAAGAATCAGAATTTGTGTCAGCATTTCTAAAAAGTAACATTTGGTTGTTACTTACACATGTAAGCTGCTTACCGTGGGGAAGGAACTCTGTTCTCTTTCCTCCAGTTCGCATTTACTTAAGGCTTGTAGTATGCATCAGATGCTGTGTCACACGGTGTGAGCCACTTTTTCTTTCCATGGACTATTTATGTGCATAGTGCCACACATGTTCCCAAGCCTTGCATATGGTTGCTTTCCAGTAAACTTGGAACTATGGAGTTTGGTATGGAGATGGCTCACCATGTAGCTTACAAATGTGATTTATTTTGTGTGTGTGTGGACACAAAATCATGAAACTAGTTGTGTCATTATTTACAGATTAGAAAGAAAAAGACAATCGACTTCAATGTCAACTGAAATAAAAATGGTGTAGAACTTTGTGAAAAATACTGTAGTTACCTTTTCTTGAGGGTCCAAAATATCAACATTGCATGATTAGATAATCTGTCTACTTCGTGTTATAGTATTTTGTTTATTAGGGAATATTTTTGCTTATACATATACATATATGTGTGTGCACGCACGTATGTATTTTTCTAACTTTTGTCAAGTGGTTGGCTAGGGTAGAAAAGCCTCAGTAGGGCAAATTTATGAACAAATATGTATGCTTGAAGATTTCTGATAATCCACAAGTGTTTTTAGGGATTGAATCTCTTTCAAAATATTTTTATAACACTAGCATTTCAGAATAATTTATCAAGAGTCAAATGAGATACTGGATACAAAAACAGCTTGTGATGCTCAGGTCCTATAGAAACAACTTACTAACATAGTTGATGAGTAGCAAATGGAGTATGATTTGAAAGAAGATTTTGTCATCTTTTTAAAAACATAAGTGTGGGGAAAAAAGGTATTGCACTTGAAATGCCGGGCACCTATTAAAAGGCCATTGCATACTAAGCAATTTTTATTTCTGCCAGGTAGATATGGAATGCTTAGAAAAGTGTAAGAACTAAACGTACTTGGTGTGTCATGCTTTAGGAATAAAGGATAAATGTGAACAGTTTTGAAAATTTCATTTGTAAAATATAAACTTCTAGGTTTATGTAATTTGTAGTCATTCAATGTTATTGCTCCTTTAAAATTGCCACTTATACGGATTTTAGCAAGATAATAAACAAGGAAAAGATTGACACTACGGCCCCAACAAACTGGCACACTTTTACAGTTAATTTCAATAATGCAGAATCAGGTTGTTACATGTGAAGCAATATTTAAAGTTCTTTTTGAATATGAATGCAGGATATTTCTGGCTAAATGTTATTTTAACATTTTCTTCTGCTGATTTTTTTTAAACCATATGCCTCTGCTGGATTAAAAAAAGAGAATACATTTTAAATTCTATATCATAAATGGAGGAACAACCTAAACTAGAAATGATGGCAATGGATAATAATGGTGTTGTCCATTTCAATGCTTCTGATTTGGGGATAATCTTACTGTCAATTTGAAATTCTTTTTTTGTGAGTAATTAAAAATTTATTATAATTATGTCTTGGCAAACTAAAAAGAAAAGAAAAAAACCTCTGTATTCTTTTTATTCAGATAATTAGTTACTACTTCTCTGTCTCTCTTTCATACACCTGCACATTTCCTGTTAATCATAATTTATTATTATTTGCATATAGCACCAAATCAGATGGAGAGTTTTGGGTTTGTTTTTTCCACATTACCCACGACTAGACCTCAGGGCCTTCTTTGAATCTTCTTTCACTGTTTCAAAGGACTTTCTCTTACTCTTGAATATTCCTCTCTCTATAGGGCAATTGTTGAAGGATTTGGATGTGCTCATAAATCTGTTATACGTGATCAACACTTCCACCCAAATTGTCAAACAGTCTATACAATTGCTTCCTCTGACATTTGCCCACATACTGTGGGGGATAATTAGGGGAAAGAGGAGAAGGAGCTAATAAAATTGTTCTCTGTCTAAGATGCCTACTGCCAGGCTATATAAAGGGATGGTTCGACATTAATGATGTCTTATTTGGAGGGTTAAGGAAAGAATGGCTCAGTAAAATAAATGGGCTTAGGCACACTGAGAAAATCTTTTTTAGAAAAGCCATCAAAAGGTGTTGTGGCGAAAATGCCATGAGAAATGATGCATGTGTACGTGGCGCAGACAAAGGAGTTTTCCAATTTTCACGGCCCGATTGACATTAAGGATGCCAAAGAGGGCAACTGGTTATTGTTTCATTTTCATTTTTTTGCCCATTTCCCAAGTGAGTGTGGTTATCCTGGAAATTATGTTGACGGAACAGAATACTCATTTATAGAGGTCTAAATGTTTATACTATGGACATGCACCTTAGAAACAAAAGACAGTGCCGTTGTCTAGATCTCAAAAAATAGAAGCAACTCAACATTATCTTTTTAAGAAAACCACAGAGGAAATGGTTAATCAGCTGATGGGCTGCTCATCAAAGCAGAAGTCCTAGGAGTCAGTTTCTTCAATTCGATGATAAGAAGTGAAATAGCTTGCAGGCAGGTAGGCTTCTAGGAAGTACATTTAAGACTTTGGACTTCTAAGGACATAGTGCATGTTATAGTTTAAAAATAGTTTTAATTTACACTCTTTTCAAGCATCTCTTCAGATATCTTTAGCATCACATGTAATTTAGCAGTTAATGCAGTTATTGTTATTCAGTGCAAATTATGTAGTGCACTGAACTACATGCTGTGTATCCAAACTGAGGAAGAGAGTCCCCAGGGAAGACATTTACATCTCTATGCCCACTCTAAAGCGGTGGGATCTGTCAGAGCATGAGCAAGGAAAAAGCACCTAGCGGGTTGAAGAAAGACTGCTTTGTATTAGGCACAGCGCTTCTGGGTGGGAAGAGGTGTTGTTGGGACTGGCCCATTGGTTTGAGTGGAGGTTACAAAATGTTTGCATCAGGGCTCCATTTCTACCTCATCTGAGGTGGAAGATGGGCAGTGTTCACAGCAACATGGAAGTTTATGGGAGCCAAGCTCTGCATTCTCAAACAATGTTGGCCTTCCTTCTGAGATTTTTTTCACATTAGAGATAAAAGTAATAGGTTTCGAATCGCAGTTTGTAGATGACGGATTCAAGAGGGCCGATAACTGAAGCAGAGACATCTAGAGCAGTTAGTAAACCATTGCAGCATTCCCAGAGTGAGAGCCGCCCAGGGTCCACGAGAGAAGAGTGGCAAGGGGAGGCAGAGCAGACGGGAAACCTGATAGAGAAGTAAAATTTCAAGTACTGTAGGTTATGGGATTTGAGGAATCAGGAAGAGAGGTCGCAGATCATTCTAAGATTCTATCAGGTATATCCTGCTACAGTGAACTTTGTGGACTAGAGAACACTGGAGGAATGGAGGGGGTGAAGGTAATCATTTTACTGTTGGACATCTTGCATTTTCAGTGTCTCTTAGACTATTAGGTCCTTAGAAATATCTGTCTGCAGGTGCTTTGGTTAAATAAGAACAGTTCTGGTAGGTATTGCAGACAGAAGCATGGGTTCAGTGCCTTGAGGAGTTGGTAGCGGGTGAGAATATGACAGTAAGTACAGATTATTCTTTCAAGCAATGTGGCATGGTGAGGAAAGAGAGACAGTCAGTTTAGAAAAGGACGCTTAAGGGATTTGACATTCTTTTCTTTACAGAATTAAGAGTTTTATTAGGCCGTTTGGAATTGTACATAGCAGAAACCCATGGGACTATCTTAGATCAAAAGAGGAAATATTTTTCAATGGTAGTGGCTAGATCATCAATCATGGGAGTTAATGTCAAGGATATAATACCAACAGCTGGGGAAAGGGGTGGGACTTCCATCAGGATCACCTCCCATTGCAGTCTCTGGTTTTCTTTAAGTCCTCAGGAAGAGAAGAAGAGAGAGTTTTTAGAAAAAAGCTCCTGGATGGTGGGGAAGGTTGTAGAGACCACCAAATAAGTGCTACCAGACCGGAGGTTTGGGCTTCTCCGAGGGAGAAGGCCAAATGGCACCGAGGAAAGAGTTGAGAGAGGCTGTGATTGATGGGTGAGTGTTCTGACAGAGGCAGGTGAGGAAGGGATCAAGAGGGAAAACAATGTCTTACAAAGTAACTTCTAAAATATGAAACAGCCTTGAGAATTAAAGCAGATGGTTGGAATATTGGATAGACACACTTTTATTTGCTGGAGATGTTTTTGGAGAGATGTTCCAAATTACAGATTCCATTCTCAGGAAGGAATGGCACGATTCAGATATGTAATACATATACCTTAGTAATGTTCAGATTTTGAGAGGCACCAAGTAGCGTTCTTCTTTACTTGATAGCGACAAAACTCCAGTTGACCGCTATATTCCCTTGGGACATAGTAACATTTTGTTCCCTTGTGTCTTTTTTATTTTTTTATTTTTTTGGAGAGATTATATTGAAGGTCTTTGTGGTTTTGCAGGTTTTAATATGTGCATATGCTTATGGTAGAAAGATGACAAAGAAATATCCGTGAAAAGGAAAAAAAAGAGAAAGTCGTTCTTTGTTTTGCCAGTTTAGCATTATATGTTTGTTATGTGGCATATTAGGGCAGTAACTGCCAGTGTCCAGTCGTAAGCATGGGGCAGAAATTTGAATTGGGACAGATCCTGGTTGAGAAAACAAAATAACAAATTTGATAGGGTAAGAAAGTACTGACAGATAGGATATTCCTGTGAAGCCTGTCCCTGGTCGCCCCTCACTAAGGCATCTCAGGTCTCCTGAAGGCCTGGAAATCACTGGCCGCTGCCATCACAGCGGTTCCCTGAGTTTCCAATATGACTGAATGAATGGCGAGGATCGCAGATGCCAGTGGATCTAAGAATCAATCTTGATCTCATTGGTCCCAGCTCAGTGTGGAAAAGCCACTCTTGTGGTTTGTAACAAGAGATGAGAAGAGTCAGATGGGAAGAATGGGCTATTTATTTCCCTTTTGTGATTCTGCCCTTTTTTCTCTCCCGTAGGTATTCACAGTGTACCTGAGCTAATTCTGAGGTCTCTTCCTGTAGAATATCTGGACACTGATTACTAACAACTATCTTCCAGTCCTTATAATATTGCTTCCTAATAATTTTGAGCTCCTTCCAGACGCCAATCACTGTAAAGTAACACTGCATGTTTTTTAAGCTATCCACCTTTGAAGTCAGTCCCCTAAGATAAGTATTAATATCTTCCCTGTTTTATAGATGAGGGAAGTGAACCTTAGAGTGTGAAGAACGTTTCTGAATTTTCGTAGGAGCTAAAATTAATCCCACCTGGCTTGGTTCAGAGTCCTACACTTACCTGCTATAGTTTGCTGCCATTTTATGGCAGGAGCTTTGGTATGATAGCATCCAACCGAGTCCACTTTTCGATTGGCTGCGTATTCCAGCAGTGGACTCGAGTGGAGAGAGCAGTCATTGTAAAGCAGAGCAAAACTAACTCTCAGTTTCAGTTTCTCGATCTGCAGAACAAGGATAATATTAACTTAATCCTGAATCACAGTGTTATATTATGAGGATCAAAGGAGAGGATGCTTGGGGAACTTTGAAGGACTGTTTAATGGGCAGGCTTTATTATTTGTACCACATGTGATTTTTCTGCCTTCAAGAGATCATGAATTGATGACTGAGGTTTAGCGAGCTAGATTATTGTGCTAATATATCACTCGGGCCATTAGAAAAGCCTGAAATGAACGGGAAAAGGAATTGCTTGGCAGGACTTAGAAATGACTCTTCCTAAAACTTGTGTAGCCTTTAATCATAAAGAGGAAATGAAAGGAGTAGAGTGAGTGAAGTGTTGTGTCTCTGAGTCAAGGACAGAACCTGTGTCGTAAAAGGGACCACGAAGACAGCAGAACCACAGAGGATTTGATGTGTTTTATCTTGACATTTCAGCCAGCACCTGTTGTATGAGAAGAGTGCCACAGAAGCTTGGATCTATTTTTAAAAGCCATCCCTTTGCTGATAACCTCTCATTTTCAAACAAAGATGTGAGTTTTCAGCTTCAAGACAGAATATTGGAAAGTCAATAAAGCTGGGTGTCCCTGATGTTTATAGAAATGATTCCAGACAACCCTACAAATTGGGTGAGCACAGAAGAGTAAAATCGAGACCAGTTGCATTTTTAGCAACCAACACAGAAGTCAGTAAAAATCTGCCAAGAGCATACTGGAAAAGGCCAGTCTTCATTTGACTCATCCAACTGATGATTAGTTAGACTCATTTAACCCCACCCCTTCCCTTTACAGTATACTAGGGAGGTCAGCCTGTCACAAACTCTCATCTTGTGTGGGGAGAAATTAAACACCTAAATAAAATTACTCCTGCACATGTTTAATCGATTCCTGGAGGAAAGGGATGTTTTAGATGAAACATTATGCGTTAATAACATGACTCAGGAATATAACTTGGTGATACCGTTGAAACCGGGTGATTTCAAGTGCCGGGAACCTGCCTCTTCATGGCAGTCGTCTTGACATTTGCCACAGAAAGGAATGTGTAAAAATCTTATAATGTTTGTCACTTTTAAAAATACCAAACCCTCCTTGCCTTGACATTATATTAGAATTGACTTAAATTTGCATCTGTGAAAATGTTAGGGGAGACCAACAAATGGGCCATGCGAGGCCTCAGGAGGGTGGGCACAATGGAGGGAGTGCGCACTGGTCTAAATTAAACATGTAGAAGGCTTGGTTGTTTCTCAGAACACCTGATTTTTCTGTCGATATAACTGTGGAAATCAGAATTAATTTCCATGAGGTAAAATATTATGGTGCATGTGTAGCCCAGTGCCCAGGGGATTGATATGTGGTGTTAGGTCTGCTGGTGAATAATTGTTTAAAATTTATATTAGTACTCTATGGTAATACATAAGCATAGGGGAATGGTAACTCATCACAGAGCAAACCGTCTATGGTAATTAGATGAGGTCATTCATCTCCTTAAATTATCAGATGTGACACAATCTGTCTGTGTGGTGTCTAAAAGCCAGCTGAGTCCCTGGGTGTAAATGACCATGACAGAGGGGTGGTTTGAGGGTTGCAAGCCTTGGATTTGGTCCTTCCCCTTCTGGGTTTTTCTACAAGTGAAGTAGATTAGCCCCTGGGATTCTCTTTCTATAATCTGCACAGGGATTTAAAACCTGAGATCAACAGGCCACTGAAAATCTGTTTTTTAATTGCTGTTTTTCTGTTTTCCTCTGCATCCTCACCCTAATTGCAGAAAATCATATAGACATGGCATATATAAATATTAAATATGATTATATTTATTACATATGTAACAATATAAAATATATTGAAATAATATGTAATGTTACATATGTTATGCATTCTATGTAAACATAAATTTAAATATGTAACGGTGTATGTAAGCATTGTATATAATATAATGATTTATATGAAGTGAAAGTAAAACAGTAGAATACACATATGGATTCAGATGTGTTACATGCATGTAGAATATGTATTTGGAAGACATTATAAAACCTGAAAATGCTTTGTAGTGTCCAGAAGTGCTATCATACCTATGAAGGATTGGAAATTTCATTAGGAATAATTGGAACATCGGAATGGATGGGTGGGGTGTATACTTGGTGACTATAATTTTAATGTTTTGTTGCCTTTGAGTCCTGTGATCACACTTTTCCTCATCTTCCAACCACCTCTCTCCCCCCATCCCAAATGTCCCCCTCCCGGCTCCCACTGATTCCATATTGCACCACTGGCCTCCAGAAGTTGCTAGGAAGCATGTTGGTAGACACTGAGGCAAAGCCCGAACTAGACTAGTATGTCTTCTGGAAGTTCCGGGAACCCAAGGAAGGCGTTCTGGTATGGGCGAAAGAATCAGTGTTTTGAGTCGGGTAATGTGAAGATTAAACCCTGCCTCTGATACAGCCATGTAATCGTGGGAAGGTCACCTCCCTGAGTTGCAGTTTTAGGCTCTATAGAAGAGCAGTCATATTCCATACCTTGGAGGGGAGATTATGAGGCTTAAATGAGAGGCCATCAAGTCCTGGCATGTGTATATCCCACTGAATTTATTGCGCAAAAGGTGGAAACTGTTAATTCCTTTCATCCTCTTACTATAAAACCAATAGAAGTGAAGGTCTTTGTCCCAGTTTTAATCACTCCTAGGGCTGTCTTTGGATTGTATGAGGAATTACTTAATTTTTCTGAATAATCCTTTATTGTGCTCATGTTAACCAGATTAGAACATTTCGAGGAAGTCTTCTCCGGAATGGGCAATGGACAGGGAGGACTAAGTAAAAAATATAACACACGAGACTTTGTTCAGTGTCCTGAGGTTGCGTTTAAGGTTCCTTACGATGTGTGTCATGGTTATTGTCTGAAGTTGGGTGTACCTCACTGGAAGAGATGGCCAGCTGTATCAGCTGCCAGTTGGGACCCTCTCAGTTTACTAAATTAGAACAGATTCCTACTAAGACATACAGGTCTCCAGTATTTTACATGGATTTGGTTGTTGAATTCATGCTACGTATCACTAAAGCTTCTTTCTTGTATGTGACTACCAAGTCCTTAGAGTTGTCAAAAGTGTTCATCTATGGTGTGGTTGCTGCCTTTCTAACCAGGCTTCTTCCTCTGAACCACAGAACACAGATAATGATTTCGGAGACTATTTGTCAGGTTTCTCAAAAATGGTACCACTCTAGAAGCATAGAGAAGTTAATATTTAAAGAATGGGTGCTTTTGGACATTAGGCTTAATTCTCTCACGGAGCTTGCTTGGTTGGTTAAAAGTGTGGGCTCAAAGCTCAGCTCTCCAATTATTGACGGGGTAACTTGAACAGTTGGGAAAACCTCATAAGGTTGTGAGGGTTAAGAATGTTAATTCAGGGCCTCCTGGGTGGCTCAGGTCGTGATCTCATGGTTTCCTGAGTTCAAGCCCCCCAACCGGCTCTGTGCTGACAGAGTGGAGCCTGCTTGGGATTCTCTTTCTCCCTTCTCTCTGCCCCTCCCCCACTTGCATTGTCTCAGTCTCTCTCAAAATCAATAAACAAACTTAAAAGAATGTTAATGCATGTAAAGCGATGGCACATAGAAAGTACCAAATAAATATAATACGATTAGAAGCAGGAAACTTTTGTGAATCAGGTGACTTGAGTTCCTGTTTGTTTCTACCACGAATGTTACGGGCCCTGAGAAAGAATATCTGGCTTTAGCATCTTCACACTCACATCTAATTGCTCAGCTCTCAACTGTTACCTAACAGCTTGGTATTAATGTGTCTGTTGATCATAAACCAGATCCTCTAGGTACTTGAGTAGTCCGGTGCCTCTTGGTCCTTTTGGAAAAGGCCTCACTTCCCACCCCTCCTATTTCAGTTTTCTTTCTCCTAATCTTTCTGAAATCAAAAATGGTGGAAGTATGATGTTTTCCAACCTTTTTAAATACCCTGCCCTACCCTTAAATTGCACCAAAGCATAGTATAGTACCCGGTTTCTTTCTGTGTCTGATCGAAGGGCATATGAAGAAATATGTAATGAAGTCAGTGACGTAGCAGGCTTATGTACAGAAAAATATTAAAGGCCTGTTGTCACTTGATGATTTTGTTTTGGGAAAGAAATCCTAGATGTTCTCTGTTGATAATATATTTCTTGTGATTGTTGCAAACTGTCTGAAGCCGGCAACTCTAAAACCATGTTGGCAATAATTGTGATACTGTGTATAGCATAGAATGGTGTACCACCTTTTTAAAAAAATATTTATTTATTTTGAAAGAGTGAGAGAGAGAGTACATGTGATCAGAGGAGGGGCAGAGGGAGAGAGAGAGAGATAATCACACACAAGCTCTGTGCTGTCAGTGCAGAGCCTGACATGGGGCTCAAGCTCATGAACTGTGAGATCTTCACCTGAGCTGGAGTGAGATCTTCACCTGAGCTTGATCGACACTTAACCAAATGAGCCATTCAGGTGTCCCATGTCCCCTCCTACTCCTTTTTTAAGACTAGCAATAAATACATTATATTTTACCTTGAGGGATAAATTAATATTATACAGTGTTTTTAAAAAACAGTATAAATCAGTTATATTATACTGCTTAAAATATCAATTCTAATTTTTCTTCTTTTTAAAAGTTTTTTCATTTTGAGACACACACACACACAAAGACAGAGAGAGAATGGGGGAGGAGCAGAGAGAGAGGGAGACAGAGAATCCCAAGCAGGCCCTGTGCTGTTAGCACAGAGCCCTATGTGGGTCTTGAACTCGTGAACTGAGAGATCATGACCTGAGCCGAAACCAAAGATCAGATGCTTAACCAACTGAGCCATCCAGGCTCCCCTCCATTCTGCTTTTTCAAGAAGAATTTATTTTAGAGCTCATCATGCATCTTAAAGTTTAGAGATGTGTGTGGAGAGTCACATACAGTGTGGCTTTCCCTTGTGCCCAGGTGACTTGCTTTCCTCCTAGTGTAATTGTCTGATTAAATGAGAGAAGTCAGGATACTTGTTAAATTCTCGGTATTTATGCAAAGAAGATTTGAATCACATGATTTAAAAGAGATTGAATACTGTCCACTGATTTAAAGTACAGTGAATGAAAGCAATCTTCACGAAGGCATTTTACATGAAGATGGGTAGATTACATGGACCCCTTGCTGAGAATTTACTAGTCTGGATTCATTTATTGATTTTAGTTTGGTATTTTTAATACTGCATAGTATATGACCACAAACTCAGTGGTTTAAAACTGTATTTTTTCCTGCAGTTTCCATGGTGAGGAGACTAGCTGTGGCTCAGGGCAGCACAAGGCTGCAGTAGCTGTTGACTGGCCTGCTTTCCCTTCTCGGGTTACTTTCTCTTCCTCTTTTAAGCTTATGTGGTTGTCCACACTTCTTTGTGGTTCTAGGAATACCCAAGGCCAGCGGGAAAATCTATTCAGAAAGGAGCCCAGTCTCTCTGAGGGACTCTCACCTGATTGAATAGAACATCCATGCTCATCTCTCCTTTGATTAAGTCAGAATCAAGTGCTCTGGGTTCTTACTTGCGTCTACAGAACCCCTTTGCCCCATGACGGAACAACCTCAGTTGGGAGTGAAGGGAGTGACATCCCTTCACTATAATACGCCCAGCCCCCACTGCAGGAGAGCGGATGATCCGTGGGAAGCAGTTGAGAACCCTTTCTTCCACAGGTTTCCCCATCAGCCATGGTAAAAACACCAAGAACTAGAAAATAGGATACTCATTCCTCTCCAACTGTAGATGTTCACAGTCGCTGGACATGCTCTGAGTCCGATGACCCAGCAGCCCTTTGCTTCCAGGCACACCGTATTTGCCACCTGGGTTCTGATCCGTCCTGTACAGAAAGTGAATTGTAATAGCTCACTAACACCTCATTGCTGGTGTTAGCTGAACTTGTCACCCTCTACAAAGAAAAGATTCCTCTCTGCTGTGGTTTAAGCTGAGTTACACAATTATTGTCAGCGAATGTATGGAACAATTAGAAGACAATTCTTTTGAAATACAAAAGCTTAAGTTACTTCTAAGGTAAGGTTTATACTTCATGAAATCTTCAATTTCCTAAAATTACTTGAATTTCCCAGCCCGTATAAACTGGGTGATTTTCTAAAATCCTAATCAGCCTTTTTTTTTTTAAAGTTTTTATTTTTATTTATTTTAGAGATAGAGAGAGAGCAAGCAGTTGAGGGACAGAGAGAGAGGGAGACACAGTCCCATGTAGGCTCCATGCCATCAGCACAGAGTCCTACGTATGTGGGGTTCGAACTCACGAACTGTGAGATTGTGACCTGAAGCAAAATCAAGAGTTGGACGCTTAACTGCCTTAGGAACCGAGGCGCCACAGCATTTCTTTTCTAAATATATCTTTATGTGGAATAGTAACATTTCTCACTAATGCCCCAGTTACCAAGTATTAATGCAGAAACATGTACATATGTAAGGGAAAGCATCCGTATAAAATTTTCTCCTCTTCCCTGAACTAATTGAGGGGAATAGCTCTGACTTCTGTTTTTAAAGAGAAGATGATCCTAAAATGCTTCTTCACAATAGCTAAGTACTGGGTCCTCGGTAAGTTTCACTAAAGGGACCCCTGTGTCCTGCAAACAGGTGCTCTCCTGCTCTGCCCTCCCTACGCCTGGTCCTCTCTGTGTGGAAGTACTGCTGATGGCCTGATTGGGTCAGGCTTTCTCTTGTGATACCTCTAGCACTCATTCACTTGCTGACACCGGGGGATTCTGGCCAGAGTACTTGTCTAATGCAGTGGGTTTTTTTGCATTAACTGTGCAAAAGGAATAGAGTTTATGTCTATTGTTTTTTCGTGTAAATTTTGTGTCCATTGCAAATATTTATTTTGTAGAATACAATGAAAATCAGTGAATGGAAAAAGATATGAATTTTCCTTTTAAATAATTAGATCCAGTAGTCATAACATTACTTTTTAAAACTGTTGCAAAAGTGTCTAAACACTCCCATTTCTATACTTTCTTTTCCTCCAGCTGGATCTGCAAACACAATCTGAGGAACACTGGTTTAATTGGTTTAGCTATTTAAGGTAACTAAATGGCTGTTTTTAGTTTAAAAATGGCATTAGAATGTAGATTTTCACATTAAATTATTAAAAACAATTTTTTAAATACTTATTTTGAGAGAGAGAGACAGAGTGTGAGCAGGAGAGGGGCAGAGAGAGGGAGACACAGAATCTGAAGCAGGCTCCAGGCTCTGAGATGTCAGCACAGAGCCTGACGTGGGGCTCGAACCATGAACCACAAGATCATGACCTGAGCTGAAGTCAGACGCTTAACTGACTGAGCCACCCAGGCGCCCCTCTATGCAGTCTCTTCTGAGTTATATCTAGCACTATACACTTAATTCTCAACAGTTGTCTTAAGCCCTTTTATAGTTTTTCCTGACTATTGAGATAAACTTATTTCCTAAAAAACAGAATTATATATTTTAAGAATCTCTTGAAGGGCCTTTGTTCAGTCCTTTTGTGGGTTACTTAAAACTAATCGAATTAAATAGCTCTTTTTATAAAGATGCTGCATTTTCCAGCTAATAGGTAGGATATGAGGCCAAAACAGTGCCAGATAAACTCGTGCTATAAGTCCCAGAGTAGCAATTCCTTCTAAGTGATTTTCAGGATAAGCTCACAAAAATACCTTATTGATAAATTCCCTTAAAACAAAACCTCATAGATCTTACCCCAAAATTGTGGCTGTTTCTATGTAGTTTGAAAATCCCCTTCAAGAAAGAGAATGCATAATTTAGCATCAAAAGACCATGATTCTAAGAAATATGCAGAACTCTTACCAATGGAAACTGTTCAACACCTTGGTCACCATTACAGTTAATTATTACAGTTAACTATTATTATATCTTATGTGCACATCATTTAAAACATCTGGACAAGATGACCCTCCTACATGAATGTTTTCATTTAATTTAATGCATTTGCAATCTGGCCAGAAATGTGGGTGAGAATTTAGAACCAGATGTCATTGTCTTATAAGTTTCACGTCTAAAAATAAAGTATTTTCTTTGTGAGCAGCTTTGGTTAGGGGTTGGTGAGGCGTTTTTGTTAGAACTTACATGGAGCAACAGGAAGGAAAAGTATGTTTAAAGATTATACATGGATAAGGCACCAAAAACCTTTGCAGCATCATGTAATTTTTATGAAACCAAGGTATTATTTCCAAATTATGAGGTTATTCTACTCACCTTAGATGGTCTTGAAATGAATCCTTGGATTATTCTTTCTCTTTCTTGACCATCTTCATTTTAAACTAGATTGTGAATTAAGGCACATTTATGCATACCTGATCCAATTAATTCTGAGCCGGTCCTACCTCCCCATGAACGCTATGGAAGTGACGTGGGCGTTGTATTTAGTAGCATAGGAGGCAGTCTCTGTGTTCCATGTGGCTTTGTGTCCACCTGCCTTTCTTTCTCTGTACTTCTGTCACAGTATTCACTCTTTTCCTGATGGGTCAGATGCACATAAGCTCTCCCTTGGTTATCGCATTCCTCCTTTTATGTTCCATCCATGATTTCAGACCTCCCACACTCTTGAAAACAAAACAAAACCTCAAAGGAACTTTTCTTTCCCAAACCGTTGAATAAACAGAGTCTTTCTGGAGATACCATTTGAAAGAGAGTTCATTAGCACAGGTAAATCTCTGATGTGTAGACCTTATAAATTCAGGCTGTATATATGTATATATTTATGTATAAAGTATATATAGTTATAAATAAATATATATACATACATGTGATATATACATACGTGTGTGTGTGTGTGTGTGTGTGTGTGTGTATGAGAGAGCATGCAGGAACTGGGGAGAGGGATGGGGAGAGAGAATCTTAAGCAGCAGGCTCTGTGCTCAGTGTGGAGCTGACATGGGACTCTATTCCATGTCTTTGGGATCATGACATGAGCCAAAATCAAGAGTTAGACCCTCAACTGACTGAAGCACCAAGGCACCCCAGTGCAGGCCATACTTTTAAAGAGAGGATTTTCCTGTAGTTCTCTTGCACCTTGTCCTGTGACTTCCAAACCTTATGCCAGAAGAGGAACTTCTGGACTATCTGCTTCTGAAAGTGTGCTTACCAATGTCGTGGCATAGAGTCGGGGAACATGTTTTGAAAGAATGATTTTGTAGGGTTTTCTAACTTCGGATTCTGTGCCTTAAACATCAGACACTATAAAAAAGTCATCATTTTTGATAGCTCTTAGTGGCATATATGCAGTGGTAATAAGATGAGCATGACCAGTAAAGAACTACTGCGGATGTATGTAGTATTTTATAATAAATAAGAGTGCAATTTTATCAAGTTACAGGTTGTAAGAATACCAGTGCAGTAGATTAAGAAGGCAGACCATTAGGATAAGAAGGGCAAAGATGTTTTCAAGGACGTGTACTTAAAGAATTGTAAAAACTAATTGAGCTATAAACTTGAAGAACTAAGTGATGCAACCACCATTAGAGGAAAGTGTGATTTGATTTGTTTTTGTGCTCTGACGGTTGTGTTTTTTTGTGATTCTGAATTGAAGGTTAAAAATTGGCTCCACATAAAACATAATACAAATTTATCAAAGCAAGTACTCTGCAAAATTGTTGTTGTTTAAAATAAGGAAATAAGGACCTCAAAACACTTAGAGCAGATTATTCTTTGTAGTGCTTTACAAAGAAGATAGTCTAGCATTTTTTAAGAGTCAGAACTGGAATTCCTCTTTATATCCAGTTAGATACATTTCTGAGTATTTTTCTCATGCTTTTATCTGACAATGATAGTGGTTCTGTTTCTGGCCCCCAAGATGTGGTAGGTTAAAAGCAATGTTTTATCTTGTAAAGGAAACAAAATCACAAGTTGATAATGGGATGAAAACTAAAAGGTGATCTTTGGAATTCTTAATTAATATTACAGGCACATGTGTATTTCTTACCAATCTTCATTTG
>NW_027536463.1:140858-234518 GCF_008692635.1 Crocuta crocuta
CTTCAGTCGCTCCTAAATTCAGAGATAGCATGATAAAGGCTAAATTATTTTATTTTAATGTTATAATATTTGTTTATATTTAATAATTTATACTATTTGGTAATAACCTATAATATTGACAAGCTAGAAAAATCAAATCAGAGAAATTTGACTGAAAATGACTTTTAAATTCTATTAAAATGCACTTAGGAAGATAGTGTTATGGTGTGGAATTTATAACCAAACCACTAATTTTTCCACACAGTTTAGGATGCATTTCTCCAACTTGGCATTATTGACATTTTGGACCAGACCATTCTTTATAATGAGGGCTTGTCCTGTGCATTGTAGGATATTTAGTAGCATCTTTGGTCTCTATCTCTTAGAAGCCAGTAGCAACGTGTCCCCAAGTCATGACAATAAAAAATGTCTCCAGATATTGTGAAAGGTCTCCTGAGGTACAGAATCACCCTAGGTTGAGAACCACTGATCAAAGTGAAATCTGCACAATAAATTGGCCCATGAAATATATTCCTGTTGCCAGTGCTGTCTATTTCTGGCTCAGCTTCACAATACTTATGTTCTGTTTGCATTTTGCTAACGTTTTGTTACATCAGTGAGTTTTATTCATTAATCCCTGATAATAAGTATGCTATTAAAAGAGGTACATCGGCTAGTTCAAAATATTTTCTAAATTAAGCTGTTAAATTTAGTGCTTGGTGAAGCAGGAAGTGTAATTATTTAACATATAGTCAAATGTACAGGGGTACAATTCTCCTGTTCCTGGAGATCTGTGAATTTCCTGAAGGAAAATGTTGCAGTGAAACACGTCTTGACCAGAAGCGTGCTGGTGTCTGCTCTTTCCTGCTGGGTTTGGAGCGGAAATGAGACAATCCATCCTGTCCTTGTGCACACTGCATGAAATGCTTTGTAGATACCAGAAATGCTGGATCGTTGCCAGGGTGGCCTGTGGGCAAACTGTAATTAACATGGACACACACACTCTTATTAGGGTATTTGTTTCACCTGGGAAAGATGCGTAGAAAACTAATGAAGGGGTTCTGGGCTGAAAGCGCTCCATTTTTTTCAGAGGGGAACAATTAACAGAGACCTGAAAATGGTTAAGAACACTCTTGGGACAAACTCACAGTACTACTCAACTTCATTGTAGGTGTGTTGTATACTGTTCTCTCTTATACGTGGCTCTGAAATTGTATAGGGGTGGCCTGATCACATACCAAAAATACCTTGATGAGTATGAAAAGAATACCAGGTGTTTCTGCTCATCCACTTCTGTAAGTGGAGAACAGTTACATGCAGGCTTGTTCTCTTTTAGGCCAGTGCACTTACAAGAATGACAACAGAAAGTGGTGTCGCATCGAAACAGTAATCCCAGTGAGTGCTGTCCACAGTGGTGAGGAGAGAATTCTATTACATGAGGGAAAGTGAAAACTCAGAATGGTCCAAGATCATCTTTTTCCTTGATTTGGTCAAAAAGTAATTTCTCTGCTTCTTTTTCTTCTGGCCGCAAAGAAATAATAGAATATTTTATCTCTTTAACTTAATTGGCTTACATGGGGCTCTTAAAGTATTTCAGATCCATTCTACTGATTGACTTAGGAGAGGCTAGAAAGATCCATTTTAATGTGATTAGCATCTCCTTTTTATATTGTCCTAGGACACCTCTCTTGTACATACCATTTTATTAACAAAAATAAAAATATATTGCACTCTCACTATGGAAAATGTAGTACATTTCCACATACTTTTCTCCCTTTTGGGGGGTACTCATTGTTCATACATGAGCAGAATAATCACACCTTTCCTTTTCTGTACGACAGACGAATGTGGTGAAACCTGTTCTCTTCCAGCATTTTACTTGAGCTCTGCTCTTCCATTTGTTTATCCTCATGTTGGGTTTTATTTGAACCGTTTTGGTTTCTGCTTATTGTCCAGCCTAATTGTTAATAATGCCCTTTCTCTCTCAGAAGTGTCCAGTTTTAGATAGCACATTATGTGGATACCTTGTGCTCAGGCTATTTCACCAGTAGATCTTAGTGTGTAATTCAATTTATGGTGTTGTCGTTAGGAAATTTAGGATATATATTAATACTGTATAAATGTGATATATAGTAGAGATATTAGTGTATATAAACTTCCAAACATATGTCTGGATTGTAGATATGGTCTAAAACACACATTGATCAAGAAACACCTGGTCTAGCTTATTCATATCCTAGATGCATTCTTTCCTTTAGAAGCGTTAAGAAATGAAATATTTACTACTGACTCTACAGTAGTAGTTTAAAGTTTTTTAACAGCTATGAATTAGCAAGTTTTGCAAATCATTAATGTAAGGAATGATACTGATTTATGCATTACTCTTGAGACTGCTTTTAAATTCCCACATGGGACACTGTCATTGGTTGACTTATATTTGCCCCAAATTCATGTGTTGAAGTTCGACCCCCCATAATCTCAGAATATGACCTTACTTGGATACAGGATTTTTGTGGATGTCATTAGTTAAGATTATGTCAAACTGGGAGGGTGGCCTAACTCAGTATGACAGATATCCTTGTAAAAAGGGAAAATTTGCACCCCAATACACACATAGGGACAGAGCCGTGTGAAGATTGAAGGCCAAGAAACTACTAGAAGCTAGAAGAGATGCATGGAACAGATCCTTCCCTCCCACCTTCAAAGAGAATATGGCTCTGCTTACTCCTTGATCTTGTAGCCCCAGACTCCAGACTGTGATATAATACATTTCTGTTGTTCCGAGCCACCCAGTTTGTGATACTTTGTTGTGGCAGCTGCAGTGTCCTCATGCAGACACCACCACACTGTCTGAGCTGCTCTGGAGGGACTTTCATGACATTGCATTCAATTATTTAAGGCCTATTATGTTTTTGTCATCATAGGCCACAATGGCTGCAATAGCTTCATTCCAGCTAGAGCATGATTAAAAATAATTCCTTTGGAACATTTCGTTATAAATGCTTTCTGTATTTATACTTCCAGACAAATGATCTTTTACTGAGTGTGTGTATTCATACCCTATGTATACTCACCCATCCATCTTCCTTTTCTTGTGGATAGTTTTGCCTCTTATAAGAAAATCTAGATTTATAAGCCTGTATTCCCAAAGATAAGGTGCAGTATATTTAAGCTAAAGGAAGAAGAATCACAGTCATGTGAAGCATAGTCCTCTAGAACCTATGCAGTGAGACCGACTCATGCAGAATCTACCTGACTAGAATGAAGATAGGTGCAATGTAGCTTGTCTTCTGGGCCTTAAAGGCAAACACTCCAGGTAATTTCGTGCAGCTCCCACACTTCTAGGTGGTGTCTAGGGAATTCTTCTAGTACTCTCTTAGAGAGACTCATGTCTGATGTTCTGTCCTCTACTCCTCTCTGGCCTAACACCAATGGATCTGCTCCAGGTGTGGAAAAATGTGTGATGGGTAAATAGGACGATTCTTGCCAGATAAACTTTTCAAGGAATAAAGAAAACCCTTAGACTTTTAAAGATTTGTTTAATGGGGGTAGGGGGTGGGGGAAGGAGGCCAATTTCTAAAGTGCTTTTCTTCTTCTAAAAGAAGGTAATGTGATAATGGTACCTTCTACTTGGCGACATTTGAAGTCAGAATAGTGTGAATTTGTTAACATGTACATTTTAGGAACGCTAATGATGTGAATATACATACAAATGGGCAGTTACAACCAGCGTATTAAGTACAGAGTTTCACAGAGGCGTACACTCCCACCATGTATAGTCTTATAGAATCAGAGGTCAGGCTCACTTTGAGGTATGAGTGCTAGAACTGTGTTCACCTTCTTGAAGAAAAAAGTTTTTATGGTGAACATTCTGGACACCTACACCTCCCTAGGACAGATAAAAATCACTTGTAGGCTGAATCATCACTGTGTGTATTCCTTCAGGACTTAACAGTGTTTTCACCCTGGCTTCCCTAGATAGGATGCTTGATAGTGTTTTTACCACTCGTGGCTCCTCTTCCCACAAATTAATACTCAGTATTTCATTGTCTAGAATTATGTGTAATAGGTCTTCTCACTATTTTTCTCGCTTTGTTTCATGCTCCCTTTCACCAGTGTGTTGGATCTTTTGTAATTTTGGCTTTTGTGTGAGGCGTGGGTCCATGAGAACAGTGTGTAATGTCTCCTTGTCCATTTCCTGAGCAGTAAAATACTTCCAGATGCGCTGAGTGGGCTCACTGTGTTGTTGTGACATTCACATGAGGCAATGTGTATGTGAATGGGTGGAAATCTATGGAGCGCGGTATTGACCAGTGATGTTAGGCTATTCATTTTCCTCACTAAGTGACAGTGTTGGATTTGTCGAACATTATATTCACCACTAAGGTTGGTGTCTGGGCTCTATTTCGGTATCTAGCTTTTTCTGAGCTTATCTTAGACTTGAAATACAGTTCAGACAGCAGTATTTATATGCTATGATTCTAAAATTGTAACTGTGTTATAATCATATCTTGGTTTAACATGCTAATATTTTAATGGCTAAAATTCTGGTAGGTGGATTAGGGGAAAGTAAATCATAAATATTATTCATGATGATATGTACTATTAATATAATAATTTGATATCTATTATTATCCTATGTAAGTGTATCCATATAATACATATGCATAGACTATGTATATGTAATATCTATACTCATTAATAAAATTAATGAAGGTGTGCCTGATTGGGTCAGTTAAGGGTCTCACTTTGAGTCAAGTCATGATCTCAAGGCTCATGAGTTCCAGCACCATGTCGGGCTCTGTGCTGACATCTTAGAGCCTGGAGCCTGCTTCAAATTCTGTGTCTTTCTCTCTCCTTGTCCTCTCTGTCCCTCCCCGAGTAGCATGCATATGCTCTCTCTCTCTCACTCTCAAAAATAAACATAAACTTTAAAAAAATTAAATGAAATCACTTAATAGGTATTGTCCCTGAAGAAACAAAACCAATAGAACAAGTTCATACCTTAGATGATTTCTAGGATAGTTATAATAATATTTAATATTTATTAAGCATTTACATTTAAAGCTTTATTTTTATTAAAATGTTTTTTCTAAACTATTTTAGGTTTACAAGTGTTCAGATTATAATTAAGAAAACTGTTCTAAAAGTTTTTCCATAAAGTATGCATAATAGAATAGCCTCCATTTCTTTTCCTAAGAAATAATGAGGTGTTAGGGCCAAACCCATGTCAGCCATTGTCCTGGAGCCCTTTAGAAAGATGTTCATCGTAAGTATGACACTCCTGCGGCCACGCAGAGATTAGACCTCTCAGGAGTCAGTTCTCTGCCCAGGCCTAAAAATGCAGACACATCACTTCTCTGGCTGAGAAATCAGGGCATGAATAGAAATAAACTTGCTGATGACCCATTTTTCTCAGGGTAAATGTTAGATGGTACACAGGGAAAATTAAATAAGTCAATACAAAGTTCCTTTGCACAGAGAGGAAAGTGGTTCCTCAGTCACATTATAAAAGATAAAAAGTGATTGACTAAGAAATGCCGGATTATGAATTACTCAGAAAAGTCACCCAAGAAACGCTAATGTAGTCTCAATATCTGTTTAGTTTGTGTAACAGGTACAAACAGATATGCAGACTAATTGAAATGATATCTCTTTATTTTTTAAGATACAATGATTATGGTTAAAATAATTTAGTGAACTAAATACCTCACTTTTAGCAAACTTGATATTTAAGTGGTTTATATGCATTTTAGAGCTTTTTCTCTCATCAGTTTGCATCTTAAAACAACTTGTGAATTTTGCAGTTAATTCTGAATTGAAGAGTGTTTTGAAAATCTCAAGGGAGAGTTTACTCTAAGTAGACCTTTTGAATATCACGTATTCTTTTTACAGAGGCTTCTGCATAACTTTTCACATTTATACTAAGAATTTATGACTTTTGATCTAATGAGTAAGGTGAGAAGCAGTTTATTATATATCTGAAAAATAAAACTAGTACTTAACCTGAGACTAACGACTGATTTCTCTCTTCTTTGAGAACCAAATCAGAGGAAATGGTTTATACAGTCACCTGCACAGATAACTTCAAACACAAATACGGACATGTAATTGAAGCCCTGAACAGTCTCTGGGGAGACTGATCAAGAGCCCAGAGGCAATGCCTCTGAATTGAGGCCAGGTTTTTGATCAAAGTTTACTTTTAAAATTACTTCTCATATGTGCAGTAAAACTTAGGTGGGTGGTAAGTCAATTATGTTGTTTGAGATTTAGATAAAGAGATCATGATTAACCTTGACCCAAGATTTTTGTGAGATTTTCAATTATAGATTGTGTGTATATGCATTTGTGCGAGTGTGTGTACGTGCGTGCATGTGTGTGTGTGTGTGTGTGAGAGAGAGAGAGAGAGAGAGATGGAGAGACAGACAGAAGGAGAATGAATGAGAGAATGTTTTGGCCTGAGGTGAAGAGTTTAATATCTCGGGGTACTCTCAATTCCTATGAAATTTTCAGCTTGTCAAATTGAGACATCTGTTGTATATGCCCATTGTGAGAAACGTACCAAAATGCAAATGTTTCTCCAGTGAAGTTGACTCTTCAGAAAAAAGAAAACATTCCCCAGGATAATGTCTACCCGTATTGGCTCCTCTGAACTATATGCCAGACAAATGGGTAAAGGCAAGGTGTCCACATACCTATAAAGAAAAAAAGAAAAAGATTTTGAGATTGTGGATTCTTGGGTATAAACGTTATATGCCTATTCAAGAACATCAATAACATTTTAAATCGCATTGGCTCTTGATGTTTTGATCATCAGCTGCTTAGTGAGAAATAATTTATTAGCAGTAACCATAATTGGTAGCATGTATTAAGTGCTGGGTGCATGTTTTACTGATATTATTTTATTTAATTCTGACCTCAACCATCTAAAGTAGGGATAGACATTATGTTCTCCTATATGTGAAGAAGAAGAAACTGAGGTCTTGGGCAATTGAATGTCCTCTTCCGGACTACCCAGATAGTAATCGTGGGAAAGGGAGAGGCCTGCCATCTGACTCCATGCTTGCTCTCAGCGACATTATATCGCCTTCCCAGACAGAACTGCTCAGGCACCAAGCATTTAAAATAGAAGTTAAACCTTATTCAGGTCATTAAATATTACTACTTGTTAATATCTCAGCATATTATTATATATTAACAACTGTGATTATTATTAGTTATAGTGTTATATCATTATTAATGTATAATTAATATTAATACACAATTAGTATTAATATACAATTAATATTAATATATAGCTAATATATAATATTAATATTATTAGGAAGTCTATAAGTTTTCTTTCTCTAAACCAATGATTTTTTAAATGGAAGATATTTAAACTGCTGTTTCTCTGGATAAATTAATGACTCTCTTAACTCCTGCTTCTTAGATATGAGTCCCCCAAACATTACATAAAGTATTAGTGGAATAAACATTTTTCCAGAATAATACATGTGAAAGAAATCTTCAAAGTAAAATAGGCAAATGAATATCAAAGAAGCTTCTTTAAGAATGTAATCCTATGAGAGCAGTCTTGAAAGATTAGAAAAGATTCACTTTATGATTATGAATTTGAAGCAGCTGGAATGAATTCAGTCATGATCAGCATAACTGGGAATCATTTCTGAAAGTGAGGGATATAGAAAGTTAAAAGACTCATTGCTCGGTACTGAGGTCACCTGCTTCATAACAGACTAAAATAGAAGAGAACAAGTGTTAAGAATTCATTCTGCCTTCCCATTGCTTTTGTAGCTTTATTTTTAGAGATGGGCTAACAGCAGGCTGCAGCATTGTTCGCCCTGACGTGCCGGCTCAGTTGGACCAACCCGGCCCTTTCTCTTGTGGGCTCTGCCTCCCTTGACAGGTGTGGGGGACTTCCTGATTGTCACAAGCCAGTCACCTGGGTCAGCCACCCCTGATGTAGTTTGCTTCGTCATCCCATTGAGCTCATAAGAGAGGTAATTTTTCTGCTGCTGGTTAACGTATTATCTCTTAAGGCGAAGGTAATCAGAATGGAAGGGTATCACCTAGGTAGTGATGCAGGGGTGATTACAAAATAGTTAACAAAGAATGGATTAAACTGCTGTGACAGATTGATTCATAAGGAGAGGATGAAAAAGAATATTTTGGGGTCTCCTTTATATAACCTAGGCTATCATAAGTATCCCATGCCCATACCATTTGTGTGTGTGTGACTGTGATAAAATCATAGTACGCTTTTTTCTTATTAAAACTGTGTGTGTATGTAATCATAGGAACTCTTATTTAGAGATTTATCCAGAGTATGCTATTTACTCAAGACAAAGGTAGAAGGAGCAATTTAAAACGTATTGTTAAGAGCCACACTTTCCAGTGCTTAAACATTTGAAACCCAGAAAACAGTAGTGAGCAGAAGAGATCTTAGACAATAACGTTTTCAGGAACGGTCAGAAGTCATGCTGTTCATTGGAATTAGGAGAGATGAGGTGGTTTTATAGCATGGATACACATATGAGTCACTTGGGAAGTCTTCAGACCTAGCAGCGGTTAGGTCTTCCCCTCCAGACTATGATAATTGGCTTGGCATTGGTGTTTTTTTTTTTTAAACCTCCCCAGGTGGTTTTATTGTGTAGCCATGGCTGAAAACCACTGAGTTAGGGAACTCAACAATATTTGGTTCAGCTTTTGCTGATATATACCTCATCTGGGGTTCCACGGTCCTCTTCTTCATATGTCGTTTTCTTGCATGAAGAGCAATTAGAAGAAATAACATCTTTTAAACACTGGAGAGCTACGTAAGGTACATTCAGAAGTATATGCATCCAATTATAATTGATTTGCATAACTTGCAGAAAGTAACATTTTAAAGTATACTAGTAGTAATTTAAAAAGTCACAAGGCTTTCCTTACCAAATAAGGAACACATAAGAGTCAATCAAATATTTGTTCAATGACTACTATGTTGGAGACTAATGGAGAGACTAAGGGCTTTGCCATTTTATTTGTTCTCAAGGAATTTATGTATAGTCAGGAGGAACTAATAGGTAGAGTTTCCCAAATAATTAATACTCCAAAGCTCTTTGTGCTTTTCAGCAGTGCACAACACTGCTACAGCGTGTACAGGAAGAGTGACATCTCCAGGCACATGCGGTCATAGAGAGTTTACAGCAGGTGTTTTGCTTGTAAAGTGAATCAGATTGTCGGTTTGCAGTCCTCCCCACCACAGCATTCATCTTAAAATGTCAGGTTCTTTGAAGTTTTGTTGGTAGCTTACAAGTGCTGAGATCTCTAACTCTGACTTGTTCAGGTTTTCCCCTGTAGATACATTTTCTTCATTGAATCACGTTGTCTTGGGACCATTCTTAATTAGCTGATTACTTCTTGTGTTTACACCTGCTTGGTACTTGAATATGATGTGTTTGTCTTAAAACAGGGTAGCTTTTGAGACAGCCTTAACAGAGTTAACAGATTGTAGGTACTGATAGAATACTTTGAATCTTCCCAATTCAGGTTAGTGGGAGGAACTTGGTAAACAAAGATAAAGAGTATAACTGATTGAAAAAGGAAAGTTACTGCAGCATTGATGGAGTTCACACAATTCATCTTCTGTGTGTCCTGTCTGCTGAGTGCATTTTTGCAATTATCTCATGTTTTCAGCTTCTCTCAGGTATTACTTTTATTTAGTAAAAAAAAAAAAAAAGAGATCCAAAGAGTTTATAAGATTATGCTTTAGTAGGTCATCAAATCAAAATTCCAAAGCAGTCTGTAAGCCATTCTGGTATCAAAAGCAAGGTTCTCTATACTCTGCTGTGCCAACTTGTGTAAAGGAATAATGGGAAGAGACAACAGGAAAGTATATAAAAAAGGCTGGTTCCAAAGTACGGATTTCATCCTGGTGGGAGTGGGGAGCCGTTAAGGATTTTTGAAGGGAGAGTATATTTTAGGTGTTTTGGAACATTAGTATGGCAGAGATATATAGATTATATCTGTTCAGTAAAAATGCTTATCCATTAAAAAACTATTTATTGAATACACATCGTATTCTATAGTAGCTAGTCCCTGGGAATAGAGGTGTATTAATGAGTGCTTGTAATATAAAATTCTCACACTTTGGAGCTAGAAAATTAAGACACAGCATCTGCCCTTTCCAAATCTTGTTGAACCAGCCTTTTTGATAATTCTCTTTTCAGACTCAGGTCCTTGGACCCAGCATCAGTAGAAACAAGGCGAATTCCCAATGTACACACACAGCCAAGGCTTTCTTGAGGCAGCACTAGAGCTGAAGGGATGCACAGTTGTGGCTGGAGTGGCAGACTGGCTCTTAGAAAAATGTTTTAAAGGGGTTGAGGCAGGTAATGGGTGATGCTTAAACATGGAGGGATGGGGAAATACAGGAAATTGGGTGTGCTGGTGCAGTTGGGAGAACAGGCTTAAAAAAAAAAAGAACAGGCTTCTTCATACATCGTATGTTTCATTTGCATGTTCAGTCTCCATGTCCGGGTGTGATTTTTATTATAATGAGGGAAAAAGTTGTTGAAAGTTCAGTGCTGGGCTCCATGTTGGCACAGATTGGTTTGGTCTGGTCCTTGCCCGTCTCTGTAGTAGGCATTCTCCTTCTACATTCCTGCAAGATACGCTATTCCAGAGGCATAGAGTTTTAGCTTTTTTTTTTCCTTTTCCTTATGAAAGCAGCCAAAGATTGCTGTATTTTGTAGTCCCTGTTGAAGGGACACAAGTCCAGTCCCTGCTCTGTCTCAGTTGGGTCCTTACTAGTGTTTTTTTCATGCTCAGCTAAGACAGTGATGGATTCTAGGGGAAGAAGACTGCCCAGGGATCACCAAAGTTTTAGCTGTGGCCTAGATGATCTCAACTTAAGGGGCTGAAGAAATGGATGGGAAGGATGGAATGGAGAAATAATAGGAAGATTGGGCAAAATTTAGTTACATGAAAAATAGGAGAAAAGAAGGAACAGTCAGAGATCGTATCAGAAGTATTGGTCTGAATGACATTTTAAAATTTCCCATCCACTCACATAAAGCTGCCAATATGGAAAAGGAGTGAGCATTTAAAATATTTTTCTGCCGTCTACTTTTTGTCTGTGTTCTTTGAACCTTTATGTTTTACCTCATGTAAACTTTTTAAAAATAGTTATGTCACCACGACTTAATATGTTGCATGCTGTGACATCCTAGTGTTTCAAATGTTAATTTGTACTTACAGTGTGGGAATCAGTTCATCTCATTGTACGCATCCTTCTTTTTCTGAAATGTTTGATACATAGGGTTGTGCAAGATACCACTGTTGGTATGTTTCTTTATATCTGTAAAGAGAATTCACATTTTGAGAGGTTATAACAGAGGGGAGATATCAAGCAAGGGAAAAACAAATTATGTATTAAAATGGTATTACTCTTCTTTGTGGCAAAGGTCTAATGATTCACTGAAGTTGACCAACATGGTTTTTGAACTTGCTCGATAACTGACACTCTTTAAAGAAAATCTACCTACCATTAAGTGCAGTATTATGGCACAGAGTAAAACTGACCTCAGCAAGCCTTAGACCCTCTTCCTGAGCTTTCTTATTACCATGCTCTGACCCAGTCTGTGTGTTCTCGAGCTCTGATGGAGCAGAGAATAGGACCATCAAGTTGTTTTCGAAGAATCTTCAAAGCCTTATGGGCACCACATGTTAAGGCTCAAACATGGAATCTCATATTCATGATAATTATTGCTGTTTCTCAGTTGTATTTCTGTGCTATTATTGTTAATAAACTGTATTTGGACATACACACTTTATTTTCTGTTAAAAGGAATCCTCATTCAAAAAATGTAGCCACCTGTGACAACCTGGATGGACTTTGAGGATATTATGATAAACGAAATGTCAGGCAGAAAATGACAAATACCATATCATCTCACTGATAGGCCCCAAAAGGGCCTACAAAACAAAGCAGATGTGCAAACAAAACAAAACTCCTGGATATGGAGAACAGAGTGGCGGATGCCAGGGGGAGAGTTATGTGAGTGGGGATGAATGCACGTAGGAGTCCGGATGTACAGACTTGCAGTTGTGGAACGAATGAGTCACAAGGGTGTGGTGTGCTGCAGTATAGTGACTATCGTCGGTGGGATTGTAGTATATATTTGAAGTTTGCTAAGAGAGCGGATCTCGAAAGTTCTTGACAAGGAAAAAAAATCTTTGCTACTTAATATGGTGATGGATGATGATTAGATTGATTGTGGTGATCATTTCCCAGTGCCTGCAGATGTGGAGCCATTATGTTGTATACCTGAAACTAACATAGCGTTATATGTTAAATCGATTATATCTCAATGATAAAATTTAGCACTTGGCTCTTCGTCATTTTTGTGGCCACTGTACAGATAATTAAGAAAATGCAGTTAATAAGTGTAATTCGAATATTAGCAATCTTTCAATAGTTGGGGGATACAGGAAGTATACATTTTATAGAGGTACAGAAATTTTCAGACATTTGTGCATAGTTATTTTACCTACCTAGCAATAGGAAGAACTCTATCAAAATAAAGTTCATCAAATATGGATGGCCCACCCATTTCCATTGCCTCTTTGAATTTTCAAATATATTTTCAGAGCTTTGCCAACCTGAGCTCACACTACCTAGGTGGCAGGCAGACCCCTCAGAAAACACTGGAACAAAGATTTGAAGACAACTGTCAGGCAGCTGTTAGGTTAAGCTGGGCTGGAGTTCTCTGTCTGTGCCAATCACATTCTTTGGATGGACAGAAGATATTTACCATTAACAAATCTGCCTTATTGAGTGCTTTAAAATACTTTCAGAGGGTTTGTAAATAGCATATTTGATTATTGAGATTAGTTTTTATGTATGTGGGCCTATCATTGGAAATTACTTAAATATAACTGTTCATTCATTATAATTATTTGAATTAAAAAATAATAATTACCTGGATAAAGTTGACAAGAAAATGAAAAGTTTAAAAGTAACAAAGGAGTGAGTCAAAAAACAAAAAGCTTCCAAGACTCAAATAGATGAGGAAGGGTTTACAGAAGAAAAGCAGCTCATTGAACATTAGAACTATGATTTCCAAGCCAGCCAGGTCTTCTCCAAAGTGAGGAAAAAAAATAAAAGAAGACTTTATTTTTTAGAGTAGTTTTAGGTTCACAGCAAAATCGAGAGGAAGATAGCACAAGATTTCCCATACACCCTGTATCTCGACATGTGTACCAATGCCCCCATTAGTGATATCTTTTTCCTTTTCATTATAGCACAAGAATCCAAACTGTGAACCCAAAGGAGAAGAGGGTTGAGAATATGAAGCTCTTTGATTGTAGGTTGGGGAATGTCTTCCAACAAACACCATCAAACTGTAATCCCCGTATTTGAAAAGCAGTTCTAAATTACTGTACAGATGTGATAATTTGCAGTATATAAATACAGAAGTACATACCAAACCCTGTCATTTGGGGTCTCCTTCAGAATTCCACTGACAGCATTGCTACTGGCCACTCAGCCGCAGTATGAACTCCCAGACTTTGTCCTTCATTTTCCTGTTGGTCAGCTCCTGGAGTTTTATTCAGTTGTTGTTTTTGTTTTTGTTTGGGCCAGGAATGTTGCACTGCCTTTACTTAGAAATGAAGTCATTTCCCTGGCTTTAGAAATTAAATTCTATTTGCATGAGTTGGACTTCTTTACATACCCTAATTGGTATGTTGATTTTAAACCTTAACTTTATGTCTTTTAAAAAACTCTTCTGATAAATTTTAGTACATTTAATAGACACATTTACAAATGTATTAATGTTCTATTATTTTCATGTTGTGATTATCGTAGTCATGCATCTTCACGTTTTATTTTTAAATTTTTAAATTTTAATTTTTTTTTTACTTTTTGAGAGACAGAGAGAGAGAGTGAGTGGGAGAAGGGTAGAGGGAGAGAGAGTATCTAAAGCAGACTCCATGCCCAGCACAGAGCCCGACGTGGGGCTTGATCTCATGAATTGTGAGATCATGACCTGAGCTGATCATAACTGCTTAACTGACTGATCCACTTAGGCGTCCCCATCTTCGCTTTTAAATTTAAAGCATTTCTTGTCTTTCAAGGTATTGAAACTTATGCCTTTGACCATATTTTATGTTTAGAACCCCCAAGAACAGTGACTGAAATGATTAACCAGATAATTTAAAAACCGATAAAGAGAATATCAGTATTTTTCTCTAACTTTCCTATTTTACCTTAAAAAATTTATTATAATATCAATAGAATTTTATGTACCTAGTTTTGAAACACTCCAGCTCAATGAGAATAATTCTCAAAATCAGCTAACTCAGGAAAGGAAAGTATCTTGGATGATTTAGATTCTATTTAAATCTCCACTCGCTGCCCCAAGTAAATATAGATTTAGTACTTGAGTGACAGCAACAAATGCTGAAACCAAATCCTAAACTCTGAGTGCCCTGATGGGTCATATTTGGCAAATCACTGCTCTCTCTGGACTTCCCTGATCCAGCAAATATCTTCTCTGTTGGCCACAGAGGGAAACTACGTGAGACATATGGCACAGTCTTTTGGTTTTCTTTTCTGCAATGTAAAATTTCTATTCACTGAGGGTGTGAAAAAAGAGTTTGTTTAAAAGTTATCTCATTATGTCTAATGTGGAGTTAAAGAATGTGGCTTTTAGTAATCTCTCTGTAATGCATACAAAACTAAGAATGCAAGAAATATAACTATTCCTTCACCATTAAATTTTAAATTTGAGCCCTCTGAATGATTGTAGGAAATGTAAGCTTACATTTCCACTTACAACTAACCTCAGTCAATTAATAAGGCTTCTCTCCTAATCCATTTGAACAAGGGGTGGCAGTTAAGCTTCTAGGCTTTGGAAATGAAGGGTTCACTTAATATCCTTTGAAATGGAGCTAATCTGTTTTGACCCTTGTCCCCACTGCAGATCCTTAGATATGCATGTTCCTGCTCATGTCACTCTGTGTCTTCCTCATTGCAAAGATGAAGTTCCTTCAGGTCACTGGCCTGTATCAGCCACTTCCATGTCTCTTTTGGCCAGTTACAAGAACTTACTGAGAACTCCCATCTGAGTATTTGACTCTTTGGTCTGTATACACTGGTATCCTCCTTTGACTACTTACTCAGTATAGGGATTAGAGGTGAGGAGCAGAGAAAGGGAGAAGAAAGTGAATTCTCCCTTAACAGCATTAGATGTTATCCCTTCACATGAAAACTATTCAGTGCTTACATTACTAATATATTTTGTCATATAACTTCCACAGTTCCATTGTCTCTATCTGGCAAGGTGTTTGGTGGACTTGGGTGATATTTGAAGCTCAAACAGTTCTAAGAAGTCTAGAAATCTTAGCAAAATACTTTTTTTTTTTTCAGTTGTGATTTTAAAAAGTTTTTCATTCAAGGCAATGGAACAACAAACCACTGTCAGCCTGGGAAGGGAATTGAGGGGAACACTGAGGTTGCTTCCCTAGCATTCATCCCACGTTCTCCTGACTATGTGGTATGTATATAGTTCTGATTCCAAGCGAACCAGTGCAATCCCATCCCTCTTGATGGTGGTAGGAATGACGTGCAGGTTGACTTAGAAGGATGTCTAGGGCTGTTTTTCAGTAGGCAGGGAAAAGAATGTTTATCTTCTGGAATTTGTAGGATACGTGTAGAGTTGGGGATTGTCAAATGATTTTGCTCCCCTATGAGAAACCATCATGACGTGATACAGGGAAGAGGAAGGCAGTGTGAAAATAACCGTAGAGAAAGAGAACTGAGTCCTGATTAAAGCACACTTGAAGTCCATATTATTTTTAGAAATTTGTCACAAGTAAGCTAAAAATAATTCTATTAAATGAGTTAGCAGTTTGTATTTTCTGTCTCTTGCTGACAAAAACACTCTTGGTAATACAAAGATACATTTATCGGCAGTTCTTAAACATGTTACCTTTAGGACCTTCCTCCAAGCAGGGTCTGGTCATCAACTGGCTATTTTGCCTTGAGTATCACCAAGAATGTACTTAAGGAGTTCAAAGCTAGAGCACTCTCCACTCCATTCTTTCTTGTCCAGACTAGCATTCTTCTCTTGGCTGACGGCATCACCTTTTCAGTGTTCTAAGCTAGGAAACCTAGACTCACCTCAGGACCTCCCTTTTTTATGCTCTTTTGTACCCCTCACACCCAGAATCAGTGGGCTACCACATCTTTTCCTTACCACATTTTCTGTCCCCAGTGATACTGGGTTAGAGGAAGCCTTTTCTACCTCTTAAGGAGCTTTGTCGTTAAAAATAATAATCTATTAACATTGTGGTCCCCAAATCACACATTCTGTCCTCCACATTGTTGTCCAATATCTTAAAGAACAAACAAGCAAAGATAAACATGTGACTATGCTCCTCCTTTATTTGAAAAATTTCACTGGATTGCACTGCTTACAGGATCAAGTTCAACTCATTGGCCTCAACCCAGTTTTTAAGATTGAAAGATCTTCATTCTGGTCTCATTTCATCATTTAAAAAAATGGACTAATATTAATAAAGCCATAAATGTATTGTGAGGGTAATAAGGCGTGAGTGGGACATGGCAGGCTCTGGATTAAGTGGTGATTGCTGTTACACAGTGAAAAATAGTAGCTACTGCTGAACTACTGGCTCCGTGAGTTTGCGTGTGCTGTTCCTTTGCCTGCCCTGCCCAGCCCTTTTGTGCATGTTTTCTCGTCTTTTACGGTACAGCTGATTCTTTCCCTCCGTGATTCTTTCATAGCTCCTTCTGTTAGATAAGTTGTACTTTGTTATTAACTTTCATAGCATCTATCATGATGTATTGCCATATGTTTTTTAAAAAGTTAAAAATGTTTTTTTACGTAAGTCTTTTTCTTTTAATTTAATGACTTCAATGAGTGAGTCATCCAGGCGTGCAGGTTTTTTGAAAACAGAAACTAACTCTTGTCCACCTTCTAAAATTACAGCTTTACTCTAACTCTCCTTCTCCCACTTCCCAAATTGTATTTTTCTCTAGCACTTAGATTTAGGTAATACAATTATCTAAATAATATTTGTTTCTCACACTTTTTCGTTTTTACGTTCCTCACTAAAATTTATGTTCCATTAGGATAGAGATTTTCGCCTTTTTATTTACTGCTGTATCCTAAGTCCCTAGGAGAGGTCAGCATATTGAGGGGATGAATGAATGTGTATCTCATTTATCTTTTATTTCTTTTTTTTTAAAGTTAATTTATTTTGGGGGGGAAGGGACAGAGAGAGAAGGGGACAGAGGACTGAAGTGGGCTCAAAGTGGGCTCAGCAGTGAGCCTGATGTGAGGCTCAAACTCATAGACACTGAGATCATGACCTGTGCTGAAATCAGACGGTCAACTGACTGAGCTATCTAGGTGCCACTTATCTTTTATTTCTAATGCCTAACACAATAGCTGGCATATGGTAGGTATCAAAGAAACATAGGTGAATAAATAAATGAGTTATGCTATAAATCTGGAAAATTGGAAGAACGTGTATTGGTGACTTAAATGTAGAAAGTTCTCTATTAGGCGCATATGCATTTAACCTAGAGAAGATAGGGGTAAGTTGTAGTGATATCTCCCAAGCAGCCCCCTTTGGGGCTTACAAATATTTTCTTTAAATGGATGGTAGAAAATCAGAAGAAAAGAAGGTGAGAAGGAAGATGGAGCCTTTTAGTTTTTTTACTCATTTACACGGAGAGACGGAGAGTGCATTAAGCTTGTAATAGGGAAGTGTCACCAATTTTCCCCTCTGCCAGTTTATAGAAAGGAAATATAAGAACATTTTTTTCTTTTTTTTTCTCTTTCTCTTTCTCTTTTTCCTCCCTCCCTCCCTCCCTCCCTTTTCTTCTTTTTTGAGAAAGAAACAGTGAAAGTGAGCAAGGGGCAGAGGGAGGGAGGGAGGGAGAGAGAAAAACAGGGCTCACCTGAAGTATGGCTGGAGTTCACCCAATGTGAGACTTGGACTCACCAACCTTGAGCTCAAGACCGGAGCTGAAATCAGACGCTTCAATGACTGAGCCGTCGAGGCACCGAAGAACATTATTTTCTTCCAAACTCTTTTTCTATTGTGGGGGAATAGTTCAATTCCTACATAGTTGTTTAAACACATAGTTTTTGTTAAATCACAACAGGGATAAAGAGTGGAAACACGAGTGATTTCAGTGCTGATTGTGACTCTTCTGAGCCCACTTCCTTTCATAATAATCAAAATCTGGCTCGATATTGGTGATTGTTTTGGTTAGATTTGAATTACTGACTTAAATGTAAAAGGTTCTCTGTTCCAATATCAAAAGAACTCTCAGTTTATAAGTAAAAGAAAGAATGAGAAAAAAGAACAAAAGAAGAAAGGAAGGAAGGAAAGAGACGAAGAGCGAAAGAGGAAGGGAGGGAGAATGGGAGCGAAGAAGGAAGTAAAGATTGCAGTGATTTTGTAGTGAGATTTCACTCAGACATGAGTAAAGCAGTTTTGAAATGATGTTTATTTTATTTGTTGTGTCTAACATTTAACTTCTCTGGATATATTAGTATGGATATACGTGTACACATACACATACTATTTATGTAATAAATATGTAGTTCAGTACATAGTAAATAATAAAGAATTAAAACTCCCCCACAAACTTATGACTTGAAAACTATATTGTTAAAAATAAGCTTCTCTAAGCAGAATATTTGTCTTTAATATGGGAAGAGTAAGTTTGCTGATTCGCTGCAATAAAAATCATGAAGCAGTCATGATCCTTCTTTTGCAAAGTGTCATTTTCTCCTCAGTAAGTCTCTCTCTTTCCTATTAGGAAGGGGCTATTAGAACGGGGTGGGGGAGGGCGCTCCAAGGTCATCGAGTCCTTTCTTGCACTTAAGTGGTTGTGCTCTGATCTCAGCCTCCTACGGTCCTGATGTGTAAGGATTGATTTCACCTCTAGATATTTAGGGGAAAGAGCAGTTGGACACAGCCTCTCTGCAAAGCTTTGCCCTTGGCCATTCTGTCCACCTTCTAATCCTGTCTCACTAGTTGGTCTCACAGGTCCCTTCTCCTGGTCATGACTCTGGGCTGTTGGTCATGTAATTCCCACCACCTGGCTTGCCCTTTGCTCCTTTTATCATCTAGTGAAAACCATTTCATTTTTGAAGACCCAGTTTAAAGTCTTATCTAGTAAGCAATTGGAATCTTGACAACACTACTGTGTTACTTTGGCAAGTTCCTTTACCTCTGTGTCTCATTTGTATAACAGTGTGTATCACAAAACAGGGCAAGGATGATTAACTGAGGTCATATGTGCTTAGTACATTCATTAATATGACAGTATATGCTCAAAAAATGGTAGTCAGAAAAAGTTAAATGCCACCATCATTACTAATATTCCTTTTTCTTTGCATAAATACTTCATCAACACACTAAACTGTAATCACTGACAGACCTTCATATTTTTCTACTCATTTGTGGGCTTTATCAGCACAGACTTTTGCATTTTTCAAATGCTCAATTTTAGGCAAAATGAATATTGTTAAGAATAATCACAATCTAAAGATGTTTTAAATATAAATACATAAAGTGTGTAACTATTCAGAAGAGGAGGAAATAGAGGACCCAAAGAATTGCCAAAGGAGGGGCACCTGGGTGTCTCAGTTGGACATCCCACTCTTTTTTTTTAAGTTTATTTATTTTTGAGAGGAGGAATGGGAGGGAGAGAGAATTCATGTGCACGTGAGGGGGGGAATGGGCAGAGTTAGAGAGAGAATCTCAGGCAGGCTGAGCTGTCAGCACAGAGCCCGACATGGGGCTGGGACTCAAGAGCCACAATATCATGACCTAAGCGGATACAAGAGTAGGATGCTAAACCGACTGAGCCACCCAGGTGCCCCACCCTTTTTAAAGTTTATTTATTTATTTTGATAGAGGGCATCTCTGTCTCTTAAAAAAAAAAATAAAAGAATGCCAAAGGAACAAAGAAAGAATTTTAAGAGTACTACACCATAAACATGTGAAATAAAGGCATATTAACATAAAAATATATTTTTATATCAATATAAGAACATTTATTAAACTTTAAGAATACAATGAGGGGGCACCTGGGAGGCTTGGTCGGTTGAGTGTCTGCCTTGGGCTCAGTTCATGATCTTGAGTTCATGAGTTCCAGCCCTGCGTTGGGCTCTGTGCTGACAGCTTGGAGCATGGAGCCTGCTTCCTTCTATGCTTCTCCCCCACCTCTCTCGCTCTCTCAAAAATAAATGAACATCAAAAACAAAAAAAGAATACAATGATATGGGTAGAATGTGTAATAACAAGGAACTTATTGGTTGGAAAGACCAGGTGCTAATGGTACGTAGAAACAAAAACAAAAAAAAGTTGGAGGGAAAATAGGTTGGTGCACTTCTGTTTGGATTCTGGTTCCAAGACCAGACGACTTTGGTTGGCAACCCATTGTGGAATGAAGGGGGTGAGTGGGGAGGACGACCATGCAGGTTTTATGAAAAATCTGGACCCTGATAATGAAGAGCCTGAAATTAAGTCCTCTGTTAAGAGCGACCTTGGCTGCATGTAGCCCAGTTCCAGGAAAAGCTTCAGCTGAAACCACCCTCAGGACCACCCTCCGATCAGCCAATCAAAAGAAATGTGTAACATTCCTGTGGTCTGAGTCGGGGCTGGGAACTGCAGGGAGTTACTCTGTACAAACTAGCCAATCACTCACCGCTTGCCTAAACCCCACGGAGGCCCTTTGAGCTCACCTTATAATTGGTCATTTTCAAAGGATTCTCAAAGGTCATGATTGAGTCCCGCCAAAAGTAACGGATGCCTCACAGATACTGAATGGTCAAAACTATAACCATGGGTGCTGTACAATTATGATTGGTGCTTATGTGATGATGCTATATGTACAACGCGTGCACTGTAACACCCCCGTCCCTTACCCCATAAAAACCCTGCTCGCCATTGTTCGAGGCTTCTCCTTGCTGCCGCTGCGCCGGTAGACGGGTGAGCCCCTGCTCGAGCTTGTAATAAAGACCCTTATGTACTTGCATCGGTGACGGCTCCGTAGGGGTCTAAGGGGACTCACGATTCGGGCACAACAATGAAACATATGAAGAAGTCAATATAAGTGTTTAAAAAGAAAGGCGATTGAATTCACAGCATTAGAAATTGGTTAGAAATATGTGAGTGGGTTTGAGATGTCGTTAAACTTTGTATTTAGTTAAGGAATAGAAATTATAAGGAATCTTATTTTATAGCATTAGTTGTGGGGTATCACACTTTTTATTCCCTGAAGATATTTCATTTTTTTCGTGTCTTTTGTATTGCCAATCTGTGGACTACTTTTAGTAGTAGTTTGAGTAGTTTAGATCTTGGTTTTATCATAGTTAGATTTCCTTCATGAATTGGATATTGTAAATTACAGGACCACTGACAAGAGAATGGAGCTGCAGAATAATAGTGCGTTTCCCATTAAAAGGTGTATGGCAGATAATGCATAGAAATGAAGGAGAATATTACAAATTGAGGAACAGTATTCATAAGTAAAGAAATAAGCAGCAAGTGCAAGGAATCCCAAGGCAGAAATATATTGTGAAGGCACTGAGTAGTGAATCAATTGTGAGAAAGGCTAATGTTAATATTAAAGAGATGTTAGCTGACTTAAGACTATCCCCATACGCGTTGTCATCTTTAGAGACCCGAATTATGGGACCTATATGATGGTACCTGGGACTCCGTGTTGCTTGCAAATTACACAAAACTTAAAATTTGTCAAGAAAAATTTGGAAAGTGAAGGACCAATTACCAGAAGGCAATTTCAACTGAGAAAAAATGGTTACTGAAACTTGAGTTTGGGTTTTTTGAATTGTATTTGAATTACACATAGGAAAAGTTTAACTCCTAATTACCAAAAATAATAAAAGATATTAGAAAGTTGAAATAATTCTTTAAAGAAAAAACTATAAAGAACACTGCATTGTGTAGTTTGCGTAGCATTTTTACATTTATTATCTCACTTTAACAAACAAGTGTCAGGAATGTGTCCTAGGCTTATTTTATTTTTTTACATACATTGAAAGAGACTGAAGACGATTGAAACGAGTCACTTGCCTGACTTTATCATGTTCTTCTGCTACGAAATATTCTTATAGGCCAAGAAAATGCACTTACTACACATTACCCAAAGTCTGAATTATCATATTGTAAGTACAGATAGACAGGCATGCTATTCTAACTTCCTTTACATTATTAATTGTACTCAAATAGACTACTAAGTGTAACCAGCAGTTCATATCAGGGAACAACATAATATTCAGTTCATTGCCTTAAACACTTTTAGAATAAACACTTTTGATTTTCATACTTAATATGAGTTTTATGCTTAGAGGTTTAATTTTTTTAACTCTAACTGTATTACACCGAATTACTAATATAAAATCAAGTGGAAAAATCTGCAATATGAAAAGCAAAATGCCATACATGAGCCCTGGCGAGGATGATTTTACTTCCATAGCAACAAAGCACATGGTATAAAGGAATGAGCACCGGGATTAAAGCGCTCAACACTGCCCTTGTCGCTTAGTGCACAATGTCAAGCAAGTTATCTTTTAAGTTCTCTGTAGCTCAGTTTACTCCTGTAGATTGTACAATCTATCAGAGTTGCAGTTTTTGTCTTTTTCATTCAGCATAGTATTCCTAATGTCTAGAATAATGGCCTACATATGTAATATGCATTCAATAAACACGTCTGCAAACTGAATGCCTGTATGATCTGCCCATAGGGTGCTTTAAAGGTAGACCATTTCCCATAATTCCTGGGAAATGGAAAATGCTAGTTGTTACCATCACTTATTCTGATTATCATTGTTAGTTTCTATTAGTGTGGTTGAAGGTGAGAGAGGTTTAAAGGACAAGAAAATGTAAACTCTTTCAAGTAAGAGAGCTGTTGTTTTGCAGAAGGACTCTCCATTCTGATAGATTGTTCGTATCCAGGGGTTAGTTCTATTTAGTTAAACACAGAGAGGGGAGTGATGGATTTATGTTCTCCTCACTAGTAAAGGCCTTAAACCTCTTTGATTCTTTTCCTGTTATACTTTGTGTGTGTGTGTGTGTGTGTGTGTGTGTCCTTTCACAGAAAAATAGCCTTTGATTTTTTTACTTCTGATGTTTGGGTTTATTCTGAATTTGAAGCTAGTTACTTAAACCATTGGTGCGATGGCTTGGTTTTTCTCCTCCTTATTATTTCTCTACCTGTTTATATTTTATATGCAATGAATATAGCTAATTATATGTAATGGCTAAACTGTAATTTATCTACCCCAATAAACAAAACTGATTTGGAAGCTCAGGGCTTCTACATATGATCAGGGCTTAAGAGCTTTATAATATAGTCAATGTTAATAGTAGCAGATATGTTTGTCATTTTTTTGAGAAATCTTTTTTGTTTTTAAGTAGAAAGGATTCTAGGAAAACAAACCAGAAACTGAAACGAAACAGGCCCCTAAAAACTCCCTCCAAAAAAACTTGTACATGTTGTTCCTTTGGGAATGGTCTCTTATTCTTTGTTCTGTATGCAAGATACAAAGCTCTAAAAAAATGTCTGTGCATCAGACTCATTGGCAAACGTTCTTGGAGGTTGATAACCTCTTTCTCTCTCTTTCCTGACCTGCTACCTGCTTACCTACCTACCTGTTTTATCTACCTACCTCCCTACCTACCTACCTACCCATCCATCCATTATCCATCCATCATCTATGTATGATAGATTTTAAATCTCTTTGTTAAATTTTAATGTGGATAATTTCAGTATTTTTCCTGTTTCTTTCTTCTTCCCTTCCTATTTTCTGCTTCCTCTTTGCCTTTCTCCTTCCATCTTTTTCTTCTTCCTTCTTTCTTTCTTCCTTCCCTCTCTCTTTCTCTTTTGTTCCTGTGTCATTTTTCTTGTAAGCTATTTAAAATTTATAAAGAGGGACAATGGCACTACGAAAACAATCTCTGAATTCTGAATTGAAATTCAGATAGACACGTCCAGAACTCTGTCCATCTGCAGCTCTCCTTGACCCCCTCCGGCTCCCCGCTTTGCCTCAGAGTGAATCAAACCTTCCTCTGGGTCCCATTTGATCTGTACTTGTCTCTATTGATGTACTTAATGTACTCTATTTTATTAAATTTTTCTTCTCTATTATTTGAGAGTATGAACTGAACATCTTTTCTCACTATTCCTTGCAGTGCATCTCCTGCCACCTGCCAACGTTTCAGTGTTTGTTTTTCACCCATGACCTTTGGCAGTTTTTTTTTTTTTCCCAGTTCTTTTCACTTTAACTTTTGATTGCTCCCCAATTCTTATTTTATTAGAGGGCTGTTTCTGCTGTTTTGCTCATTCATATTTCATTAGGGATCTAAGATATCTACCTATAAATAAGAAATTGTATATAAATTATATATATGTACATATATTAGCAACTCAAGTGTCTAGTTATATTGCATGTTTATTCGATTTTACATTTCTGATTATCAAGAATAAATATTTCTTTTTACAGTTTCTTAAAAGTCTGATTCTTTCTATCATGAAAGCACAAATAAAAACTTTAGTTTACATACAATGCAGCATATAGTAGTTATGCCCAAGAGAGTGCTGTCACTGGCAGATATTCTCATAAATGGATTTTACTTGTTGGAGAAGTTTTTTCAAGTCTTAGTTTTGGTTACATTAAAATAAAAACGTGCAGAAAGTACATCTTTATTTGTTTGCTATTACATTGGAATAAAATACCCAAGGGATTAAATATTCTTTTAAATCTCACACATTTAAATATATATTTTATTAGCTCCTCTTTTTATTTGCCTGCATTTTTGTTATATGGATTCAGTACTATTATTTGAGCCTTTGTCTAACTTGAACACGTCTCTGTAGCCTTTAGCACGGATTCTATATCCTTGATATTCAGAACATACTTAGCATTTGTTCGTTGTGTTTGCAAGATGACCTTCATTTCCATTACTTCATTAAAATAGTGCATGGCTGTATACAGGTGAAAATTTTACATGCAGATGCTGTTTCAAGGTAATTCAAGTGATCTCGCCTTTCTTTTTTTCTTTTCCTCCCTCCCTCCCCCACTCCCTTTCTCCCTCCCTTCCTTCCTTCCCTTCTTTCTTCCTTCCTTTCTCTCTCTCTCTGTCTCTTTCTTTCTTTGTGTAGATAGGAGATTTTATCATATTCGAATCTTACAGGAATGAGCTGGAAGACAGATTACTTATAGCCTCACATTTATAAAATTCATGGTATTGGTAATATGATCAAATTGATATCATTTCTAGAATATTACTAAGAAAGAGGGAATATTATCTTTCAAGGTAAAGGGCTAATATATTTATTTCTTATCTTTGCTGTTTTCTAATTTTTAAAAATTTTTTTTACTTTTATTTTTTAATTTATTTTTGAGAGGCAGAGAGTGTGAGGCAAAGAGGGAGACACAGAATCTGAAACAGGCTCCAGGCTCTGAGCTGTCAACACAGAGCCTGATGCAGGGCCTGAACCCACAAACTGTGAGATCACAATCTGAGCTGAAGTCAGCCGCTCAACCGACTGAGCCACCCTGGTGCTCCATTATCTTGCTGTTTCCTACTGAGTTACAGAGGCACTTGAATATTTAAATCCACAGAAAAACATTTGTAAATAGGATTTTTGCATTGACATGAGACAGGATGCAATAATTCTCTTTTTTCCTGAGGCTGTTATTGTTCCATGTATTGAGGCTGTTATTGTCCATGTATTGTATTGTCTGTTCTCTCAGTCATACTAATAAATTTATTCATTTTAAACTGATAGTGATTCAACCTGTCAACCCTCACAGGGACATTTTAAAATAAAACAATATTTCAGGAAAGGAAAAGTTTATATGAAACAAGGAATGACTAATTGCAGGTGGGAAGGAATTTTATTAAAAATTTTTAACTGATTATATTTATTTATTTGTTCTTTTCTTTCATAGTTTATTGTCAAGTTGGATTCCACATAACACCCAGTGCTCATCCCAACAAGTGCCCTTCCCCATGCCCATCACCCTCCATTCCCTTCCCCCCCGCCATTAGCCTTCAGTTTGTTCTCACCATTCAAGAGTCTCTCATGGTTTGCCTCCCTCCCTCTCCCCAACTCTTTTTCCCCTTCTCCTCCCCCATGGTCCTCCATTAAGTTTCTCCTAATCCTCCTATAAGTGAAAGCATATGGCATCTGTCTTTGTCTGCCTGACTTATTTCGCTCAGCATAACACTCTCAAGGTCCACCCATGTTGCTACACATGGCCAGATTTCATTCTTTCTCATTGCCATGTAGTATTCCATGGTATAGATAAACCACATCTTCTTGATCCATTCGTCTGTGGATGGACACTTAGGCTCTTTCAATGATTTGTTTCCAGCCCTCTTTAAATCCCACCATATAGGACCACCTACTTTCTTTCTGCAAACAACCCCTGCTTTCTGTTTGGTTTGAATCTACCCAGAGAAGCACAACATAAGGGAAAAAAAAACCTATTATGTGAAAACAGTTAAGGTCTTTAAAGGCCAAATGTAATATTTTTGTGCTCTGCATTCTGGCTTGGCATAATACCGGTTTTCCTTTTTGATGTCAATAATTAAAATTTCCCTGTGTTTTGAATTTAAGCAGGTTAATCTGGATAATCTGAGGCTTCAGAATTGGATGAGTGGTTAAAAAGTCAGGGGAGTCTGAGGGAGAAGGAGAGCTTGCACCGCATAATTTGCCAGTCCTATTTAATCTTAACACTGTTAGAAATTATGAGGAATTTCCTCCTGACACATAAAGCTTGCAGACTACCTAGTCATCTAATTATATACTTGCGTGGTGAATGTGTTGTCACATTCTAAAACCATCTTTGAGTTAGCTTTTTTTTTTTTTTTATCTTGGTAATCGGTTTTCCGAGAGTTTATATGGTCATATGAACTGTGAGTGATGCTCAATATTGACAAGTACAGAGCAAACAGCAGATGGTAAGACACTGATGGAGACATTTGTTAATGGGCTAGTTGTCTTGCTTAGAAGTACAGCTTTTTGGCAGTTTTTGGCTCCCCCCACCTGCTTTTCTACACGGTGTACCTCAGAATAAGGCCCTTTTATGTTTCCAAAGGTCCTTTTACATTTTTGTTGTGAGCAAAAAAACTGAATGTCAGGAGAGCATCAACCTTAAATAAAACCAACCTTTGCAAACAGAATTACTGCATCATGTAAAAGAATACCTCTTTCAAAGTAATTTCTATGATAAACATTACAAAATTTACTTTAGTTTTAGAACTCTGTTATTCTATTCAATAATTAACACTGGATACATAGTTTTAGACTTATTTCTGTGTGTGTGTTGGGGAGATGCCATCCAATAAAGATGGTAAGCACCTCAGGGGAAGAAGGATGTCTTTCAAGTTGTTTGCGAAGGGGAGGTGGAGGTCAGGATTCCCAGGATCTCTGGAACTGTACACATTCACAGTAATTGGTGAATAAAGTCTTTTTTTTAGAAGTGGTCTTTTGCAATTTTGCTATTCAGTGCTTTGCTAATGGGCTATTGGTTGTTGATGAGGTAGTTCTTACCATCTGCCTTAAGGTCTCCTAAAGTGTATCAGGCTTCCACTGTCCTTCTCCTCGAGGTTTGTACAATTGCTTGAAAGCAGGGAGAATGAATATTCAGCTTTCCCAACAAGCTTTTCTTTTACTCCAAGAGAATATGAAGGTTAACACATAGGTAAGGGGCAATAACCTCGCTTTTTGTTAAAGACAGGTTGAGACCTAAGAGAAAAATTGGTCTCTCCAGTCTTTCTCATACAGATTCTGTCACTGACCGTGAATATATTAAAATGTTGCACTTACAGGTGCCTGGGTGGCTCAGTCGGTTAAGCGTCTGACTTCAGTTCAAGTCATGATCTCACGGTTCTTGAGTTTGAGCCCTGCGTCGGGCTCTGTGCTGACAGCTCAGAGCTTGGAGCCTGCTTCAGATTCTGTGTCTCTCTCTCTACCACTCTCTTGCTCTTGTTGTCTCTTTCTTTTCTCTCTGTCTCTCAAAAATAAACAAACATTAAAAATTTCTAAAAAGAAAATGTTCTACTGATTGTCATTCAGATGAGCCACACCCACCTAGGTCTTTCTATAAACCTTTGCAGATCTGGAATGCTAATTCATCTTGATTTTACTTCTCCTATCTTAACGCCTAAGATCCCAGAGAAATTCCTGCTACTTCTGTCTGCTCTGACATCTGGATGTACATCCATCTTTTAAAACTTAAATAACAATACAAAATAGCTTGTGAGATAGATTTAAGTTATCTGCTTGCTTAGTTTTACATACACTAGTTTATGAAATTCTCCTAACAATCCAATAAGTTAGGTATTGCTACCTGTATTTTACAACTGGGTAACCAAGAACTGAGAGTTAGTATGGTCACATATCAAATGAGAATGAGGCATCAAATCCAACTATCAGCAAAGTGGGCCAACTGCATAATGAGAAGGTTGTGGGATAGGGAGACTAGAGATTGTTCTAGTAGAGATAATACCTTATATCACTGTGCACACAAATGCAGCTTTATTAATGGAACTAATATTAGAATATGGAGTTGAAGTAAAGAATTGAAATATTTATAAAAATTCAGAGCATATGTAATATATAAATGAAATTTGGAATTCATTTTTTTGGTCAGATACACCCATTGTGTATTCAGTGTCTGTTGTGTGCATTAAAATGTTTGGGGTACAAATGACAGCCATTTGTACATTTTTCTGTCTGTAAAAGAAAATAGTCTACAGATTTCAAAAATAATTTTTTGGAGTGCCTGGGTGGCTTGCTCAGTTAAGCGTCAGACTCTAAATTTCGACTCAGGTCATGATCTCATAGTTTGTGAGATCTAGCCTCATATTGGACTTCATGCTGACGATGAAGAGCTTGCTTGGGATTCTCTCTCTCTTTATCCCTCCCACACACTCTCTCTCTCTCAAAGTAAACAAACGTAAAAAAAACCTTCCATTCTTATTGTCTGATTTACCTTAAATTTTTTTTCAACTTCAGAATTTATTTTAATTTTTTTCTGTAGAGCAAAGTTTAGATGATCACATCTTGAGGCAGGATTGTGAATGTACTACCTTTAGAGTAAATTTACGTGTTCTCATCTTGTCTGCAAAAGGTGAACATTGTACGGTGCCTCATACTAATTTCAAGCAAGTCTTTCTTTCCTTATGTGTCTGAGAAGAAAATGCCACCCTGAAGAAGCAAGTGAGCCTCATGTTTGGTGACCTTTGATGCCCCTAAATTTTGCTGACTATTCATTGCCTCCTAATCTATATCGTACTGCTATTCTCTTCTGTGCCCTAGAGCTGCTCAGAGCACAGACGCTCTGACCTCCGTGGATCGTATGTGAAGTGGAAAATACTCTAAAACTCGAACAACCAACTTGAATATATTCTTGCAGTTTTGTGCATTTTGCTCTCAGAACAGTGTGCTGGTGGTTAGAACATCTGGAATTTATTTTCTAATCTGTTCTCAAGCCAGGCACACCTCCATTTCACCACCAGTAAAGGAAGCCAACACAAAGCAAAACTGTAGCCATCTCTGCTTGATTGTCAAATATAACGAAATTTGCAGAGTATTTTCTAATTCATGGAAGAAAATGAATTGATAAGTAGAAAGTACTTCTTCCCCGTTTTCATGTTTCTTCTTTGTCAGTGGAAAGTCAGAGGAGGAGAGAACCTCCACTTTAAATTTGAACTGAGGAAACTTGACTATAAATGTGAACAGTTTATGCTCTTCTAATGTATTTGTTTTTCTTGGTAAATTCACATGTGCGTCTAGCTGAGGAAGTTAACACGATTCTTAACTTCTGTGGTCTCAGATGTTTTGAAATGGAAGATGTCTAAAGTCCTGAAGGAAAGATAGGCTTTTATTAGTTTTTCCTTCTGGTCATCTGAGTGCCTCAGAGAATTAAGAGGCAATTCAGGATAGTGAAACCTGGTATTTTCATGGTAATTTTCATTGTTGGATCATCAATATGACTTCATAAATAAAATTTGCCACCTTGGCACTTCCAAGCATGATAAAACATTTGCAAACTTGAAGAAGCATTGACTTTGGCAGCACAAAACAAGCTAACGATAGTGCTTAAAAATGTATGCTTTTGACTCACATCTGAACCTCGCTGATCCAGCAGGGATCTTTAGTTTCACGTGGAGAATAATATTAAAGAAAATGCCCTTTTTAAGGTGGTGGTGGGGGATTGCAATAGCAGCAAAGAATGCTTTAAACTTTGCAGGCTAAGAATGCTACAGTTATTTCCAAGGTCTGGTGCAAATAATTATGTCTTCATTAGTATTGTTTCTAAAGTTTGTGTTGCAGGATTCCTCGCCTCAATCCTTGGGGTTCATTGTCTCGCCACGTCAAAGAATGAAGAGGTGGACGCAAAATGAGCAACAGGCTAAAGTTTATTGGAGTATAAGATTAGAAAGGAAGAGACCTTCACAGAGAGAGGACATTTAAAAGTAATGCCTGTGGACTCTAGGCAAGGACCCTTGTTTTATAAGATTTGGGTCAGCACCCCCTCCTTTTCCTCTTGTTTTTTCTCAGGTTTCACCCTTACTGGCTTGATAGTTCTAGGTGCTGGCCTGTCCATTCCTGATTGGCTCGTTTCCATTCGCCTGTCCATTCCTGATTGGGTGGTTTATGGCCATACTTAGGTCTTTGGATAAATTCCTGAGGGGAACCTGGGGGCGGGGTAGGTGATATCTGTTACATTCTTAAGAGGAACCTTATACCTGAGATGCTCCCACCATTGTTGCAAAATATATGTTTTCCCCACCTGGGGACCTCAGGCCCTAACCTTTCCCTCTCTGCCTATTTTATCCCATCTCTCCCCATCATAGTTGTTTATAAAAAAAAAAAAAAAATTGAACCTGCGAAGGACTAACAATATGGATTACTTCACTAGCCATCATAGTAAAGGCATTAATGATTTATAAACGACATATGGCCATTGAGGATGGGGTTTTTTTCAAACAACTGTCTTAAGTGCAATAATTAATAATTAAATATCACCACTATTCTTTAACCCCATGATATATATTTAAATAGCCACTACTCGATACTGTATATGTTAACTGTGTATGTATGTATATATGTATGCATGTATGTAGAGGGGGCTAATCCAATTGCCTGAGATAAATATAACAATTTTTAATAGATTGTTAAAAGCCAAATCATCGTAGTATAATTTTACAATGAAATGATTAGCAACAGATCAGGTACTTTTGCACGGAGTCTTTAAGTGGGTGTGGGGCTGTATTTTACTTTGCTCCTCCTACTTGCTTTATGTATTTCTGCTATTTCTCCCTTGGCTTCAAAAGGTTATGACTGTGTTAAAATGTAATTTGAAACAAGAACTAATTTCTTCCCTCAATCTCATGTGCGCATGTATCTCTAACGTATTGTATATTTTGCACTTTCTAATGATGTGCACTTGCATTGATATAAAAGTTTCCCAGGAGAGTGCAGTACAAAATAGGAATTGGGAATCTGGTTGATTAAAGCGGAAGGGTATTCAGTACTAGGGTTTTTTGTTTTTTGTTTTTTTTTTTTCTTGCTGAGTGTGCTCATAGCAGTGGTTATTGCTATTCATACAGGCAAAAGCTGCCACTTACTTGACGATAGCTGCTGGCCTCTAGGGGAGTTGGCCAAAGCTTCCAAGAAGGCATAGTGATTCCATGAACCAAAAGTATTTGGAAATTACTTGGAAAAAATTCTGGCTCAGGTGTTTCCAGACGCATTTACAACTCTAAATCTAAATACTAATGCCAGGATGTAATTAATGTTATGTGGTGAAAAAGCAAACAAGTAAAATATCAAAAATATCAAAAAGTATACCCAGCATAGGGGATATTTCACTGTAATGTTCCGAAAGTGTATTTGTAAGTGAATTCTTTGGAAAACTAGTGTATTTTATCCTAAAAAACATGTTCCCAAGTCCGAGTTTGTAAATCCCATTTAACCCACATGTACCAGATGAATTAAAATAGAACAGTTTCAACTCTATTTGACCGACAGGCTTTCATGCTCATTTATTCCTCATGGGCCTCAATGAGAGACATTTGTAGGTGTGAGGGGTGGGGGATAAAGGTGTGGGGGCAGAAGAAATATTTATGAAGAAGTCCCTTTCTCTAAAGCTCTGATAATTCCTTCTGTACTAAGTTACAGTCCTTCTAATTTGAGATTCTGAGGTTATCGTTCTTATTTTAGCAACGGGCGTGGAGGCTCTCCAGCCTCTCTGAGTGGCCAGTCTCAGGGCTGGAAAGAGAAGGACATACAAAGTGCAAGCTGAGCAGAATGCGATCTTGTTCCTCAGGGAGCTTGCCATCCACAGGGAGGGCGCAGATCCTTAGACTCGCTGTCGCTGTCCTGTGAAGTGGGGAAGTTTCTTAGGGGATGTTGCAACGAGGAGGGTGGAACTATTAATGCGGGAGGGAAGAAGGATTTGCTCTGCGCCCAGGATTTTAGTAGGGGCTAACAGGATGGGAGCATTTCAGTACATTAATGTGATTTATGCTCCATCTGCGTGCATTAATTGATTCTTACATCATGCCCCATTTTCTCTTGTGTCTTGCATCAACATTCAGTTAAAAACAACTCCATCTTTGGTGTTTTCGGCAGTGAAAGACACTTTCGTTTGATTTCTGCCCTAACTTCTACCGACTGCAAATTTTGTGAAAATGATCTCTTCCTCAACCAGTTATTTTTGTCATTACGTACACGGCAACCACATAAACTTTACATCCCTTTATCTTTAGCCTCTTAATGAAATGTTCATTTCGTATTGTAAAACATAAATTCCTTCCCGGGTATTTTTTTCCTTTTTTTTCTCCTCATTTTACTAGCAAGGATCTATTTTACTTTAATTTCAAAATATTTTGCAACAAATTGTATTAGTCTGCTTGGACTGCTATAATAAAACATGGTAATGGGCTGTGTGGCTTAAATAATAGACATTTATTCTTCATAGTTGTAGAGGCTGAGGAGTTCAAGGTTAAGGTGCTAGGCGATTGGGTTCCTGGTGAGAATCCTCTTCCCCAGGTTGCCTGCCCCATTTTTACTGTGTCCTCACCTGCGAGAGAAAGAACATCTTTCCTTTTTATAAAGCCACGGAACCCATCACAAAGGCCCTGCCCTCAAAACCTCATCTGACTTTAGTTATCTTCTTATAGGTCGTGTTCCCTGGTAAGTCACATTAGGGAGAAGGGCTTCAACATGTGATTTTGGGGGGCATAGAATTCAGTCGAAAGCATTGAAATTAAATAAAAAACAAAGAAAACCACCCCTGGAGCTTTTTCATTTGCTGCATTAAGTCTCTAGTGTCTTTGTCATGTGGAACTTGGTACGTCAGAGATTTAAGTACATAGTTGAAAGAGGAACTGTTTTTTCTGTATTATTTCACCATTTCATATTTTCAGCATTCACTTGGCTATATGTAGTACATATACACTTCCTATAGACTGGCAGATTTTTCCAGAAGCTGCTTTTGGCTGGTTTAGCTTAATAAAAAATCATTTGGCTCTTCAACTATGTAAAATTTTGGTCACCTACATGCCTTAGTGTAAAGAGGTAGTCTATAAAGATTTTACCAAACACAGTGTCAGAAGTTTATTTAAAAAAATTAAGTGTTTTTATTATTTATTTTGAGAGAGAGATACAGAGCATGAGTGAGGGAAGGACAGAGAGAGAGAGAGGGAGACATAGAATCTGAAGCAGGCTCCAGGCTCTGAGCTGTCAGCACAGAGCCCAACGCGGGGCTCAGACTCACAAAGCATGAGATCATGACCTGAGCTGAAGTCAGAGGTTCAACTGATTGAGCCACCCAGGTGCCCCAGTGTCAGAAATTTTAATATGGGTAAAATGACCTTTGAATAAGATAGGAATGTAGCGAGTGTATATTAGTAAATAAGCATTAAGATCAATGAAACCTCGTTCAGAATAGATGGATTTAGGCCAAGGGAATAAAGTCTCCTTGGAGATAGGTCCAGGGAGAGCAGAGCTTAAGGAGAGACGTAAAATAATAGAAATAAATACCGTGCTTATTCCTACTCTGAAAGCCTCCGCTCATTCTGCATTTCATTGAGCTTTTCATGCATATTTGCTCCTGATTTATTTTGTGTGCATGAAGACCGAGGATGCTGTCCATTTTTATTAGAATTTCTGAGTACATTGTTGCTATCCCTTGTTCACATATTGCCATTCTTCTGTGATGCTTCTTTCCGTCATAGCTATTAAAAATCCTCTTTCTTTTCCGTCTGTGCATTTGTTGCTCTATTTCTCCTTAGTGCATTCTCTTCCAAACAAGGGCTGGGTATGAATAATTGAATGGCAAATAGTTTTCAGTTCAAAGTGGCAGAGGGACAGCTGGCAACCTTGCCTACTAACATCCTTGGGATGGAAAAGTGTAGTCTAGGGCCAATTTTTCTCTTTCGGAATAGGTCAGTGGCCCACACCTCTTGGTAAAAGAAGTTGAAACACAAGTTCTGCAAACTCGTCCGGTGGAGAAAAATAACCAACGTGAATTATGATCTATTTTCCGATCAAGGCTGTATTCTAAATGGCAAATGTGTAATTATCCCTCGTGATTAATTTTACAACTTGTGCTGACTTTTGGGTTACCAGATAACGTATCAGTGTGAGTCTGCCTTCTGCTACTGTGGAACTGAAGGTTTAGAAGAATCACAGTGCTGTTTCAATAGAAGCAATCGAACGATTGAATCCCAAACTGTAGACAGAGAGAGACTTACGTCATCTGCACTTGCCTTGCTACCATTTTATGTTTTCCTGCGGAATTGTCTCCAAATATATTTATGGTTTCTTTTTAGAACAAATAGTAAATATTTATGAATGCCAGTCATGTAATAGATTTTATACCCTTTCCGTACATCTAAACATGTCACTTGATTAGTCTTAAATGCCAATAATTCATCCAGTCTTTGCAGAAGCCCCATTTTAGGCCATGTAACATTTACGCTGTCACAAAGCATATTATGGAGGAGGTGGTCCCCTTACATTTACTTGGACAACCAACGACAAATAGAAGGTCATTTTCTGATTTAAGGGGTCACCCTCCTTTCTTTTCTGGAGGGCCTCCATCCCGCCCACTGCCCCTCCCCTGGCAGCTCTCTGAATAGTCTCAGTGAATGGGCCGGCACGCCTCTGTTTAGGCCTCAGCCCCTCTTGGTGCCACACTTGAAAAGAGCAGGTGCGGGTCAGAAGTGAATGGGATAGCCCAGGATGACTGCTGAGAAACATGTTCAAGCAAGTCACAAACTAATCTGGGAATGACTTCAGACAAAGAAGACAAAAGAACACTTTAGGGTCTAAATCACCCGCTTGACAGAGGAGGGCTCCAGGATCAGAAGCCATGGTAAGGGCTAGCTGCTTCTGTGTTCCTTTTGCTTTCGTTCTACTGAATTTTTGCGGTGAAGGAGCAAACTCTGGCTCTCAGAAAATCAGGAAATTTCCATAAATGTAAAAGAATTGCTATAGATAGTTATTTATCATATATGTCTATTTTCTTACTAGAACTCTGTATGCACATAACTCGGCTTCAACTTGAACTTCATTTCTATTACTTTGGGCTTCAAACTGTCTTTATTGAGGATTCATTCTTCAGGTTAGGATGCTGCATTTATCTCCTTGATGTATGGTTTTTAAAATAGTCTCATATGTAATATGAGGAAGTGTGTCTATTAGGAAAAACTGAATTAATATTATATTATACATTTATATTTTACACTTATAAGAACATAATAAGTAGAATATAAAAATAATACAAGCTAAAGACAGGAAAATGGCAAATGTAAACAAAAGACTAGAGTAGTTTAAATCCAAATATATAAATCACAGCATATTATATAGTTAAAAAAATAAGTGTAGATTTCCTTCTTGAGTTTCCTAGAGGGTAAAGAAAGAAGGGAAATAAATCTGTTATAAAATTTGTGTGTAAAAGTATGTACTCATTTTACAGGGGAGCCTAAATCCTTGACTTAGTTTACTTAGTAAATTCTTCCATGGGTTTTCAATATATGAGTTGTTGAAGGATTAATAACTAGAAGACTGGATTTTGTGAACTTCTTTCCATTATAGTTGAGGTTTTAATAGCAAGGTGAAACTCAGGAGGAATAATTTTATGGTGTTTTAAGATGATGTGGTCTAAGAATAACAAAGCCGTGATCGACGAATAAAATCGACTCCAGAGAAATGTTTTTAAACAGTCTTCAGTGAGTATTGTTTGTCTTCCTCAGGCTAATGACAAAAGCAGTCACAAATAATTGGAGAATATATTCTCATGGGTCCCTGGGATCTAGGTTGTCTTTGTTACTTCTTGAAGATGTATTTACATGCATTAACAGTGAAAGAGTAGTTGGTAAGTTAGAAGGTTTGGCGAAAATTCAGTGTATCTGATCAAAATGCTTATTAAGTGGATCCTTTTCCCTCCTACCTGCCACCTAGCTCTCTATAAATATGTGTTCTAGGAGAATATCTAGGGTTACAGTCATTCTTTTATTTATGTAATACTTCCGGATTACTCCAGTACGCCAAAAAATCAAATGATCAATTCTCTGAACGTATCCTTCAGAGGAAACAACCAATAGTTTTGAGATATTTTCTCTCCATATATGGATTTTGATACAAAGTTAAGTTTTGACACAAAGTTGATGTTATCTCAGAGCACTGGCTGGAGTTGTTGTAGACTTTTTTATACCTTTCCAAGCAGTGGTAACACTGATTTTTCTATTTAAATTTTTTCATCTTCTTTAGAGGTGAGAAAATGTGAGATTTGAAATGAACCATGCTTTAACGCCAAATAGAAGCTTTCTGCTTCTTGGAGAATGCAGTGGAAGACCATTATAGTTCAAACAGAATGTAAATGTAATAATGGTGGCAATTTAAATGCAGTGGTGAAATGGGAAGAACCTGGGTGAGGGGGGAGAGAAAGTGGAGAAGGAATGGGGCAAGGCACTATTTTTATAATTTTTTTTACTTTTCATACTTAAGGAATAAGAAATATTGCCTAAAGCCTATGGATGGTCCAATATTCTGAAGATACTAAAAAATAATAGAAAATTAAAATTATAACTTGCAAAAGTTGGAAGACAGACTGGTGGATGTATGGGGGAGATGGGAAAGTAGTACAGGTGACTTATTTTCCATATACTTCACAGGGGTGAGCAGGCCCTTTTTACAGATGCAGACTCAAGAAATGGAAGCAAAAACAAATTATTTCAACAATGTACATGGCCAGACAGGAAATGTAAAGAGAAACTGGAAAAATTGGTTATACCTTCATGGAATATGGAACCTGGGCGTGGAATGGCAGGAAAATTTATGTTTCCTTTTAGAACTTTCTACACCATGGATTACTTTTGTGTTTTTATCATTTATTTATTTATTTATTTAAAAAGAAAGGAGAGGGGCGCCTGGGTGGCTTAGTCGGTTAAGCGTCCGACTTTCGCTTAGGTCATGATCTCGCGGTTCGTGGGTTCGAGCCCTGCGTCGGGCTCTGTGCTGACTGCCAGCTCAGAGCCTGGAGCCTGTTTCAGAGTCTGTGACTCCCTCTCTCTCTGACCCTCCCCTGCTCATGCTGTCTCTCTCTCTCTCTCTCTCTCTCCTAGAAATAAATAAAACATTAAAAAAAATTTAAAAAGAAAGGAGAACACATTTTTAAGAATTACCTTTTTTTAATGTTTACTTTTATTTTGTTTTGAGAGAGAGAGGCAGACTGCTAGCAGGGGAGGGGCAGAGAGAGGGAGAGATACAGAATCAAAAGAGGCTCCAGGCTTTGAGCTGTCAGCACAGAGCCCGATGCAGGGTTTGAACCCACAAACCATGAGATTATGACCTGAGCAGAAGTTGATGCTTAACTGACTGAGCAACCTAGGTGCCCCTACTTCTGTATGTTTAAACAGGTAATGAATACATGAAGTATAGTGATTTTGAAAATTTAGGAAATTTTCTGAGTAGTTGGTAATATTTGAATGTGTCTGAGGACAGTACCAATATTTATGCACACACATTTCCCCAAATGCTCTTTTCAGAGATGTTCAGATCAATGTAAATAAATTAGATATACATGATTATTTTTGTAAGTGAATACAGTTCTAAGGGTAATCATGAGAGAATGTTTATATTTGTTAAAGTGCTTTACACATTTTAAGTGGTATAAATGTCGGTGCTTCTATTATTTATAAAGGTTGTCTTGGAAATGTTTTTCTGGGGAGAAGTAAATCTTTAATAGCTTTATAAAGGGCACCTGGGTGGCTCAGTTGGTTAAGCGTCCGACTTTGGCTCGGGTCGTGATCTCATGGTTCGTGGGTTCAAGCCCTGCATCTGGCTCTGTGCTGACAGCTCAAAGCCTGGAGCCTGTTTCAGATTCTGTATCTCCCTCTCTCTCTGACCCTCCCCTGCACACGCTCTCTCTCTCTCTCTCTCTCTCTCTCAAAAAATAAATAAAACATTAAAAAAATAGCTTTATGAAAAGAAAAAAGTCATATGAGTTGTGTTTCCATGAATTCTTTTGGCCCATGTTCTAAAATTCATTATTCAGCACACAGAGGGCTGGACCAGCGAATGTGTAATTTTAAAAGCTTTTAGTTTATTATGATGAAAGTGGTTGGGTAAACACACTGAGCAACTCTGAATCAAAAAGTAACAGGTTCAGGTCACAAAAGAAAGAGTACCGCTTCCTTTCCAGTCCCCTCAGGCATCTCCATTTTAAGAAAAATACAGGTCAACAGGAACAAATATAAATCCTCTAAGTTTTGTTTACATTCCATAGGAAGAGTTGAGAACTGGCTTGGGTACAGCTCCTGGGAATCACACACACACACACACACACACACACACACACACACTCAGCAGCAACAGCAGCAGTAGGAAGATGACTGTAAGCAAAATTTGCCATCTCTTCTGAGACCCAGAACTTACCCTGGTCAGGTGACAACTCAAATGTTGGCTTCAGATCTCAGAGTCAAAATTTTATGTAATAAGTTTATTGACAAATTAGATTACTTCAAGGAGACTAGGTTGCTAAAGTAGCAAGGAATCATATTCTAGGAAGAGTAATAATTTGATATTTTTATGAAGCCCAGAGAATTCATGACAGAAGTAGACATGAAAGTATCAGAAGGCTAATGACTGAAAATCATAGGGAAGCATGGCTCAATTTAAAGGGGTTTCTTCTGTCAATTAAAAAAAAGAAAAAGAAATAGAACTCTGAAGACACTGAGCTTGTCATGACTCATAGTACTTAATATAGTTATTATTGCTACTTATTGAGCACCTATGTACTAAATATTCTTACAACTTTTTAATTTTTATTTAATTCTCACAATATCTGAAAGAGAAAGGTACTGCTAAATAGCTTCATCCTACAGGTGAGATGTGCTGAGGGGCTTTTTATGTTTTGTGTTTAATGTCAACCACATGTCATAATGATTTTCTTTAATCTTACGTGGATCCAACTTGACATGACTTTCCAGCAGTTACGGTTGTAATATTTAATGATATAGAGTAGGAAGGACAGTTGTATTTCCCATCAGGTAGGCATCATAGCTGATCTTGCTGGTGATTAAGAAAAATGCTTGGGTGTAATTTGATTCTATAACAAAGAAAAATCTAAAATTTGAGAATTCCAACCACATGTTGCTCTTGTTTTTAGATTTTTCAAAGGAATTGTATATACAAGTACATGATTCAGGAATAAAATACTGTCATAGATGCTTCAGAAGTGATTGATAGCCTAAAGCAGTGTTTGGAGCTCATGGCTTAGCTGTAAATGACGTCTTGTGAATCTAAAAATTTGGGGCCAGAATGCTCCTTTATTTGTGGAAATGACAAGAGCTAAAGCAAGGCCAAAAGAGAAAGAGAAAACTATGTCCAGAAAAGGAATTTGTCCTTTCTTCTCTATCCAAATTCTTAGAACAGGAAGGAGTTGGAGAAAATGAATAATACAGCCCGAGGTGAGATAGTTCTGTGGCAAAACCAGAAAGTGCATGAGAGAGAGAGATTTTTTTCCCCCTTATTCTTTCCCTTGATGCCACAGTGACTCCTCTTTATGAGTATTCACGGGCCAATGAATATTGCAGGTGTGAACCAATGAGGTTATAAATTCCTTCCTTTAGGTAGGGGAGGGTAAGGAGGTACACTTCCATTTGGGAGGAGGGAGACAAATGTTTCAAGTGATGGACAGAAAGCAAAACTCTTCCCTCTCTTACGATCTTTATTGGGTTTTTCAGCCTTCATTCCTGAAAGTTTTCCCAAATTTCCTAAGAGCCATTCTGGTCACGCCAATCTGTAGATAAAATACAGGCCGAGACAAGCTGATGAGAAGAGCTGAATCCAACACATCGTCACAGTTGTGTTGATCTATTATAACAATCCTGTCCTAAATGGAAAAGAGAATCTAATACCTTCCAGAGCAACTTTGAAGCTATAATCAATAACCGGAATGTTAGATTTTGGCAAAAGAAGAGGTGTTAGATCTTTAAAGCTGACCATATGACCCGGATAAAAAAGAATCAATTTTTATTAGGAATGGAACTTGGCAGTTGTGCACAATACATCCAGGATTTCCTTGACAAACTTTGAGTAATGGATTAGCTCCAGTGGAAATTAGGTAATTTCTTGTGACTTTAACATAATGCACAAGAAGCTTCGATCAATAATACTTGCATTGGAGAACAGTTTTGAAGTAGGCAAACAGCACGTATAATAGTGTCATGTGTATATAATTATCTCAGCGTGCCAAAGGGTGGAAAACAATCCTGAAGTGGCAAGAGAATTAATAACCCTCCATTTCATTGTTCAGCATTTTATTCTAAACTTGTGTTGGTTTTGTTTTCCTCCATTGCCTAAGAGATTTTCTTATAAGTATAAACTTGACATTGCTCAATACAACCTACTTTCATGAACTGTGAGCTGAAATGCTGTTGAAAGCCAAATATTTTACTTGTCAGCGTCTGAGAAGGCTAGTCACGAGGAAAAATTTAATTGGGCTGGGTAGTATATGGAAATTCCGTGCATATATAGAATCGAGAGTGTAACCACATGAATTCTTCTAAATTAGGTACAGAGGTATATATTTGGAAAGAAGTGTGGAACTGTTCTTTTCAGATGAGAGAAGTTTAACCATTGCTGACACTACTGAGTTAATAAGGTACCTGCTGCTTTGGAATATCCTTGACTTACTATGAAAAGAATATACAGTTCATATTCAAAGGTTATGTTTTATGCCTTGCCTGTTTCTCTTTGAAGAGAACATTAGCCTTGTGATAGGGAAGTAAACCAAGGACAATATCTACTGAGAATCATGAGTGGTATGCTGGCACTGTCAAGTTCCCAGCTGTTTTACGTGTATGATAGATAACTATAGGGTGAACCGTAAGAGTGGTGCCGTCTGCATTAAAGCTTGTTTAGTTTCTAGCATGTGAATGACAGGTATTTATTGAGCTGCTTAAACCATCTAGCAAGATGGAATAATATCCATTAAAAGCTTCTGGTCATTTGAAAATATATATTAAAACTTCAAAACCAAATTTGCTGGTGTTTGGGATCCCACCAAATTTTTTTTTTTTTTTTTTAACCAGCCCNTTTAAGGGGGAAAAAAACCCCACAGATTTCTTGTATTTCCTAAGAGGTAGAGTGCCCAGTGCCCTGAAGATTCTTTTTGTGAGACCTATTTTCAGTACTCCCAGCTCTAGCTGACAGAATCACAGTGACACGTGGTCTGGTGCACCAACGGGCAACCAGTGAATGTGTTTGCAGTCATTAAGATTGCTTCTGGAGCCTGAGGCAATCACCAGTAACTGATTTTCACCCCAGAGACCTCATAGACACACTGTTTGGGGCTGTAGGCAATTAAGAGAGTCTACGAAGAAATCAATAATATTTGGGGGGCACAGTGTATATTTGCTAAGCACTGTGCTAAATACACATATGTGTGTGTCCTGCTACAAAACCCTGCATCTTTATGGAGGAGAAAGTACACATGGGGAGCTTGTTAACCACTATGATACGAAATAACAAGTACAGAATGGTAAGCAGTGTTGGAAGCACTATGTGATTAAGTAAGCGGTGTAGATAGTATATGGTCTGAAGAGGAGGAGGGGAAGCCACGGAACCAGGGCAACTGGGAAGGTTGGCACAGGAACAGGCTTGAGCAGGGCGCACGCATGCCCACCCTTCCATTCATCCACACTCCTGTGATAGAGGTGGCTGGGAATTTCATCTAGGCATTTGTAGTTTCAGTAGGAGAGATTTTATGATTTGGTAGGAAATCCTTGTCACTGAAAATGCCCAGGGACAACGCCTGACAGTGTCATTTCTAGTTTCTGAAAGGCAAGCAGCCACCGGTGCCTTTGTATTCTCTAGTGGCCTAAAATATGACTCACGGTGATAGGGTATCAGGCGGGGGCTTTTATGTATTACTGCAGACCCTGTGCATGATGAGGTAGGACAGATAGAATAGTGGCAAACCTAGATGTCGTGTGTGTGTGTGTGTGTGTGTGTGTGTGTGTGTGTGTATTAGGAACATTCAGTTTGAAAGTTGTGTTCCTGTATCTTTTCTGCTGCTCATTTTTTTCTTTATATATCCCTGACCTCAGTAGGTAATGCTAATTTTTCATTTGAGTCATTTGTAGAAAATTTGTAGAATATTTGTAGAAATTCAGATCCAATATAATATTCTTTGGAATTAATCTCCTATATTCTGTCAATTTCATGCCCTTACTTTAGTTTGATAAGGATTAGAACACTGGAATGTGACTTCTAAATTGTCAAGTGTACAGTTTAGCTACATTCTTAATCTTTTATGGAAATGCCTTATTTCCTACTTTTCAAATGCTTTTGTTGGAAGGGATTTTCATAAGGGTAAACTGAGTCATCAGTTGGCAAATAGTGTATACTTACTCTCTAAGGCCATTAATCAAAGGGACAGAAGAACATAATTGGGTTAACTTTCTGCATTCTCTGCCTTGTGTAATGAAGTGAGGAGAATTGCTTGGCATGTTGCAGGATTTCTGAGCTTCCTCTAATGATGGCTATAGGCTGATTTAATCAACAAGCCGTAGAACTGCAGTAATTGTAAATCACGTCCTTGTGATGAAACAAATGTTGCACAGTAAATTGCCAGAGGATACAATTCCCTATTCTATGTGTGTGTAGTTTTTGTTTTTGGTTATTTTTGTTTGTTTATCATGCTCTGTGTTTAGTAAAAAAAATTCTTTAAAACAAGTTTTATGAAAAGCATTACCATGTAGGAAATTTTTATGAAGCAGTTGCTAAATCTTAATTCTGTTACCCTTCATTTAGTTTTATTTATTTTAGCATCTATTTATTTGATCTTCTAGCACTGATTGCAACCACCATAAATTCTCATTTGCAAAGATAGATGTAACAATGACAGAAGAATGGATCAAAGCTTAGAAGGAGCACCTGTGTTTGCTGTGGGGCGTGCGTGCGCATGTGTGAATGTGTGTGTTAGATGTCTTGATCCATTTGTACATTTCTCTGGAGAATTTTCAGGCAATTAAGCCAACCAATTGCAAATAGAGCCCTCTCTGTACATTCTGATTTGATAGGAGAATGGGTAATTCCTGTTAATGACTAGTACATCTGTTCAATTATATTGTTTTGTATTGATGGTTAATTACGTGTCAAGTTGGAGGAGGGGGAGACTGAAAGCATGATTCTCTTTTAAATGTCAGAGACTCTTCCTAAATTACCTGTCTTTTTAACATACACGGAACACTTTGACAGGCATTGTGTTCTTCTGACCTTAAAACATTTACCCTGTCTTGGAGAAGAGGTGTAATGTTCCCTGGGAAGTGAGGTATATCGAACTGGTTTCCCTTGAATGTCACTCATGTCCAGTTTCGTGTGGAATGACCCTTGTCAACCTTTAGCTGGCAACAGAAGGAGTGCTTCCCATGGGTAATACAATTTTTGTTAAATAGCCTTTTCTTTGGGAGGGTTTTCTTTAGAAAACATGGCTTTGAATGAAATTAAGGCTCTACTGTTTAAAACTATAACTTGCCTTTTTTCTAGATGTATCTAGATATAAGCAAATGAAACATCATTTGCATATTTTCTTTTTTAAATGGTATGATCATACAGAACCTATTTGTAGATCATAGACTAATGCATAGACTTGTTCAGTGAAGAACAAGGAGTATTTTTAAATCCAACGCTTGAAAACAAAACAGAAGATTTGTAGTAGAGACGAGAGTGTCTAAGGAGCTAAGTATTCTTTACATTAGCTAGGGAGTTATGAATGCCACAATATAAAAGCCTCTTTAGCCAGCTCGTGTGCATAATTTTCATTTTTTATTGATGTCAACGGGTGGATTGAGGCCAAGGATTATTACGTTTTACCTGACAACTCATGCTATGTCACAAGGCAGTACGATGTGTTTTAATAAAATTATGCATTATGTATGAGATCCTGTAACAATTAAAAAGGGAATTGACAGCACAGAAAATTAAGTTCTTAAAAATGAATCATAATGGTTGAGGCTTGCTTGAGTAGAAGACTGATCTCATTTAATCACCTTGTCTATAAGCGTTTGGAGTGTTCTGTGGACTATGTGGTTTTCCTTAACAAAGGAGAAGGAAATTAATATTATATTCAAAAAAGCAATAAAGAGCTGTTGATGGTAGTGACTTGAATTAGAAGCTTCTTTCCAAAAGAAAAGGACTTATGTGGCTTACAGCAGTATAGTAACAATCTGGCAATGCTGAAGCCTGTTCATTTCTCATTTTGGTATTGCCCTTGTTCGTGTTAGTTATCTTTCCTTTTCTCTGACTATACCTTAAGATAGTAAAATATAAAAATAAAACAAAAACATAAGCCATTCTCTTTATTTTAGACACATAGTACTCAATTATCCATTGTTGTAGATTCCTTGCAAGACTTCCCCTTCCTAATTTTATCAGTATCTAAGATTTTATAAATACTTATCAAGATTCTCTGCAAACTAAATTCTAAATTTAAATAAAATTATTCTCTTTTATGTTTTAGGTAAGATTAAAAAATGAAAGTCTGTGTTTTTAAACACTTATTCCTATAGGTTAATACAGAATGAGATTTTGCCCTATTAAATTTACTTCTATTTGTTGTACCAAGCAGTTCTGTAAGCTATTTCTTGGAGAACTAACTGGTACATATCTTAGATGAGGTGAGGAATTTCACACTAATTTCCAGAAGATTGACAATTTTTTGAGTAATGATTATGCTAAAATTATTAGCCAGTAATTTTGGATGTATGGTATTGCAGTGATGTTATGCAGTATCTTAAAGTTTGTAGTTTATTTCGTGTCAGTATTTGCTATATTTTTATTTTTGACAGTATTTTGTCAGAATAGAAGTTGTATGTTAGTTAATACTGTAATTGAGCACACTTTTTGTCTTATGCATTTATATTAAATATGATATATAACCCAAATAACTGTAGTTTTAGAGCTTATTAATTTGTTTAATATATAAAATGAAGATCACTTAGTTTTATTTTTCTAATAATAGAATGTTTATTAAATATGGAGGAAAGATACAGATGGAAATTTTAATAAAATCATGAAAATGACAAACAGTTGTACAACATATAAGGCCTGTAGTCTTGCAGTGAAATAGCACATTAGGCATCTCCTAGAATTTCACTGTCTTGAAAGTTATTTTAAAAAATATTTTTAATGTTTTTATTTGTGAGAGAGAGAGACAGCATGAGCAGGGGAGGGTCAGACAGAGAGGGAGACACAGAATCCGAAGCAGGCTCCAGGCTCTGAGCTGTCAGCACAGAGCCCGACATGGGCCCAAACCCACGAACTGTGAGATCATGACCTGAGCCAAAGTTGTACACTTAACCGACTGAGCCACCCAGGCGCCCCTGAAAGTTATTTTTAAAATCTTATCTGGAGGCACTTGGGCGGCTCAGTTGGTTAAATGTCCAACTTTGGCTCAGGTCATGATCTCAAAGTTTGTGCCTTACGTTGAGCTCTGTGCTGTCAGCACCGACCCCGTTTTGGATCCTTTGTCTCTCTCTCTTTTTGCCCTTCCCCTGCTGTTCTCATTCTCGTTCTCTCTCTCTCTGTCTCTCAAAAAATCTTACCTAGAACAAGTGATTTTTCAATATAGTTTTATATAAAAAGCACAGTTATTCCAATGTAAATAACACTTCTCTCTTGGAAAAACAAAGGATATAGATTGGTTATACATTTATTTCTCAACCTTAAGTTTCTCTTCCTAACATTATAGACTTTGAGAGCAACCAAAATAAATTGGTGAAGAGTTATTATATTGCGCGTATTGTTCTAAGCATTCCATAGATAAGATCTTTTTAAATCTTTACAGGAACCCAATGAGTTATATACCATTACCAGCCTCATTTTTAAAATGGTAGAGCAACTGTCCTACATCATGTCCTACAGCCAAACTCAGATTAAAACCCAGGAAAGTCTGACCAAGAGCCCAAGAACTTAACACAGTTACTGTCATACTGCTGGACAGTATGGAAGGAAGGAAAGGAAGGAAGGAAGTTATCCAAATGTTGTTCACTGTTGATAGACCATATCTGTCTAAGGAGAATCGTGAATTAGCCTTTAAGAATTCCTTTATTATTACCTTATAATACATCATGTTGCAAGAGATTCAAACATATGTACAAAATAAACTATCAAGGCCACTTCTTATGGGTCTTCTCTGCGCTTCTGCTGCTTGGTCCACTGTTACCAGTGTGGTTAGTGTCTTTCCACTAATGTTTATTATTCATGTAATTTCTCATGTGAATGGTTATAGAGTAAAATACTTATCGACAGATACATATGGATAACTTCATACTCTTTGCCTCACTAAGACTTGCTTTTCCACTAAATATCTTGAGATCTTTGCCTTAATTATTTTGTTATTCCTTCATTTTCCATTCATTTAACTGCAGTATACTCCATGGTACTGTTGTATCTTCAACTACTTAAGGAGTCCTTGTATGTTGATTTTCTTTATTTCCTCTTACTAATAAAGTCCTAGTGGAGGTCCTTGTACATATCACTTTGGGGCTATCTTGGAGTATTTCCTTGCGATAGATGCCTAGAGAAGAATAGGGAATGGATATTTTTCATATTCAAAAAAATTTCCTGATTCGCGATCTAAAGAGTGTACATGTGTATGTGTGCATGTGGTGTGTGTGTGTGTGTGTGTACATGTGTGTGTGTGTGTAGTAAATTTAGCTATATATCTCCCAGTGTTTGTCAACATTTAAAAATTTTCATTGCTCTCATTCATAATAAAGTATTTTGGTATGTTTTTTTTAAATGATTATCAATGAGATCAGGTTTCTTTTTAATAGTTTTAACCTTTTTTCCCCTGATTTTTCTCGTCCTCTGCATGTTACTCTCTTTCATGGTTTACAGTTTTCACTATGGATTTGTAAAATTTCACACTGGAAATTAAACTATGTTAGTAAGTTTTCAGTTTTTTATCTTAGGTTGTTCTGTAGACAGATTATCTGCACGTGATGAAGGCCTTTTTTCCCTTTCTCTTCCAATATTTACACCTCCTGTTTGTTTTCTTGTCCTAGTAAATTCACTATGAGTTCTGTTACAGCATGTTTGTACCAATGAGAATGGATATTCTTCCTTTTGCTGTTAATTTAAATAGAATGTTTCAAGTATTTCACTTTTAAGTATTTTTTCATGTATCTGGTAAATAATGTTTATTAAGTTAAGGAAGTTTCTCTTTTTAACTTACTACTTTTTAGCAATAATAAAATTAAATATTCATAAAACCATTTTGGGCATATTTATTGAAATAATCAGATGATTTTCATCTTGCATCACTTAATTTACTGGATTGTTTTACAGGTTGAAAATCATCTGATATTAACCATTGTTTATTTAGTAGGTTCTAGGGATTGTTCCTAGTAGATTTTTCTTGGCCTTAATTAATTTTATTTCCCAACCCTATAAGATGAAGAAATGGCCACAGAAATGTTATTTACATTCTTTCGATCACAGTTAACATGTGCAAGTATTGGGATGTCCTAATATTGCAACATCTGTTTCCTCAGAATAAATGTTCCTTGATGATGGTGCCTTATTTTTAAAAATTTTTCTCTTTGATTTGGTTAATATTTTATATAGATTTTTTGCTATGTGCATGGAGGAGATTGGTTTACAGTCTTCAGGAGGGCCTTGTTTTGGTGGTAGGATCACTTTTTGTATTTCTTAAAATGTAATTAATGTAACATATTACTTTTTGCTCAGAAGAAACTTTAATGTTATTTCAAAAGATCTTTCATTTACACTTGCTCTGAAACACCAGTTGCAGAAAGTACTGGAGACAGAGGACATAATATTCACAGTTAGTGAATTCCTCCTGTGTGTCCACCGTTAATCATTCTCATTGTCACCATGAAGCTGAAAGTTTAATGGAGACCTTGACAAACAAATGGTTACTATGAACCACAGTACCTTTTTGATATTATAAGTAAATTGTGCAGTATCCTGTAGAGATTTACTGAGAAGTAAATATTTTAATTTAGCCCTAGAGGATGAATGGAAATATTTTAGGTGGAAGATTGCAAGTAAGAGATAGTTCCAACACAGAGAATACAGAGTGGAGAGCATGTACCTTAGGAAAAAAAACAGTATGGGATGTTGTTAGTGATGCCCTATACCTAAATTATTTCAAGTTTCTGAAGTTTTATACAAAATGATCTTAAGATGAACTCATGTCATTCTGGAGTAAGATTGTTACAGTTTCATTGTTATTTGCAGCCAAAGAAAGTATCAATGGAAGATTCAGTTGGAAATATAGGAGGTGCTAGTTCTTGGGAGCTCCTCAGAAAACATTAAAATGTACCTTACGTGATACATCTGGAAATTTTTGAACAGGGAGTAAAATGATAGTCTTTAGTTATTACGAGTAACATATTCTTAGGGCTTTAATTTTTTGTTCTTGTTGTTATTGTTTAATAATAGAGGGAGTGGTGCCGGGCCCTCAGCAGCTATCTAGAAAATTGAGACTAGATTAGGGGCGCCTGGGTGGCTTAGTCGGTTAAGCGTCTGACTTTCGCTTAGGTCATGATCTCGCAGTTCGTGGGTTCGAGCCCCGCGTCGGGCTCTGTGCTGACTGCCAACTCAGAGCCTGGAGCCTATTTCAGAGTCTGTGTCTCCCTCGCTCTCTGACCCTCTCCTGCTCACGCTGTCTCTCTCTCTCTCTCTCCTAGAAATAAATAAAAAAAAATTAAAAAAAAGAAAATTGAGACTAGATTAAATCATATGTAAAAGATGTAAAATAACACATTTCTTGGAATTAATATTCTCTAACAATTTAAAGGAAAGTTAAATGGTACATTGAATTGCTTAAAATCTAAAAATGCAAAAAGAGAGAGATTCCATTTGCACTTTAATTTCAGAATCTCCTTTTGACTTTGAATGATAAATCAGCTATGGTATCATTTTTTTTCCTGCTTCACAAAACTTAATGAGCTTTAAAAAGTAATTTTAACAATTGGCAAAGCCATACAGTGTTAAGTAGTAACCTCTGTGTATTTCCACAGAATTTGTATAGCTGCTTTTCTCTGAAGAATGTGAATATTGACGTTAGTATGCCGATACTTCAGCGTCATAGGGAACTGCCTCTATAATCCCTTGGATTGAGTTTCTGCAAGTGATGGGGTGTGTTCCCATGATCAAAGCAAATGCTGGTAGTTGATGTCTGGGTAGCTGAGCAAATTGCTAGTGGTATGTAACCCTGGGCCAAAGCAGGTAGAGGTGGACAGGGCCCTGAAATTGTTACTCTCTGATTTCTTGCAGTTACTGGTGCATTGGCTTCATCTCTGTTGAATTTTCTGTCTTTTGCTATAGGTAACAATGTTTACCAATGTTTTGTTTTGTTTTGTTTTGTTTTCTCATTGTAGAATGACCTGAAATAATTTAATGGACATTTTGTATGAAAATTCAGAATTTGAAATGTAACTTTTTTTTGCATGTAACGTGAATAGAAATTTAATGGTCTGTATATTAGCCAAGAATATTTTTACCCATTCTTTTCCACTCCATTAGGGGAAAAAAACAAGTTATTGGATTTAAGACTATGTTTCAATGGAAGCCTTGTTTACCATGTCTTATGCATAAATGCAGATATCTCATTTGACTGTTCTCTCTGCTTTCTCCCCAAAGAGTTGTTCCTTTATTTATTTAATTAATATCTTATGGGACAACTATTGTATCCCAGTGCAAAGCTAAGTGTTTCTGATTTCAGTTAAGAAAGACCCCTTCCTGTATTGTTTACATTCTAGTGGAGGAAAGACTGAAAACAAGTAAATAATAACAATTGCAAGGTTATGAGTGTCCTGAAGAAACTAGAAAGGCCCAGTGTCAAGAACCGGAGGCAGGACAAAGTGATGGATTTAGCTAATGTGGTTCCCAGTGTGATGTCTTTGAGCTGTTGACAATTGTCCTAGGGCATAAAGGGATGAGAAAAAAATGAGAAGACATGGAGGGAAAACATGGTAGGCAGGGGAAAGAGCAAGCAAGAATATGCTACTCGCTGATGGTGTCAAATTCTGCAGAGTGTGGCAAGATCCAGATCTTAATCTCTTTTTACCCAAAATGTTCCTGAATGCACAGGGCTGTGTATCAGAATGCATGTGACCGTGAGTGGTCTGTGAGAATGACTGGCTTGGGAGTTATTTCTCATTTGGGTTTATTTTCCCTCCATTGAGTCTGAGTGCTAAAGTTTCTCCAATTCATTAGCTGATGTATTAAGGAGTAAAGAAACCCCCAGTTAAGATTATAGAGAACAACCAAGCACTTCTCCCTGTAGTAGCTTGATTACCCAGTTTTTGTGTCATCCGCTTTGTTCAACAGATAATAACTTGTAAGGTCATGCATGTCAGATAATGCACTGTCAACCCTTCTTTAAAGCTCTTCTTATTAGCCACATAGAACTCATGAAGAGAACATGAAAGATGGCTGCCCAAAGTTTAGCAATAGCATATGCTGTAGCTCTTCAGTATTTAGTGGAATGAAATAACTGAAATTGTGTCTTTTATGGAAATGTTTCAATATGAGTGGCTAAAATGTAGACATGCACAAATATGAACTCCATTTCAGGGAGCCACCCTAATGACCCCTATAAACAAATCACCATTCATTTATTGATAGGTCACTGATCTGCATAGCAAAAATCAAAGTTATTCAAATTCCTTGTCCACACTGAACTATTCTTGAACTATAAAGATCAATGGATGTTTTTTTTCCTAATAAAGTATAAACAAAAAGTATTCTTCCAAATTAAAAAAAAAAGTGTTATAAGAGATTTGCCTTCTGAGTTCTGCGTGAGATAGACCAAAGGCACCATATGTTCCATCATAATTGGATTAAAGGCTGTATCATTTTAGTCTACAGGACTGTTAATTGCGTATCTTAAAAGTCGCAGTGATTATTTCATCAGTAATATAAAGTGCATTGTCTAAAGTTTTTAGTGGTGAGCCAATTTTTTTCTCAAATGTACTGAAGTCACCTTTCATCTTTTTTTTTTTTTTAAATTTTTTTATTTATTTCTAGGAGAGAGAGAGAGATAGACAGCGTGAACAGGGGAGGGTCAGAGAGAGAGGGAGACACAGACTCTGAAACAGGCTCCAGGCTCTGAGCTGGCAGTCAGCACAGAGCCCGATGCGGGGCTCGAACCCACGATCCGCGAGATCATGACCTAAGCGAAAGTCGGACGCTTAACCGACTAAGCCACCCAGGCGCCCCACCTTTCATCTTTTGAAAAGAAATTTTACATTCATTTTTTACAATGTGCATTTATTTCTAATCGCTTCTATTTTATTACTCTCCTCCCTCCTCCTCCCAACTTCTGTGTGTCTCTCTTCCTCATTCCTTCTCTTGATTTCTTTCTTTTTCTTTGGGTCCATTGAATCTCTTTCAATTTCTTCAGTTTCATTTTCTTTCATTTAATCTTCTCTGCTACCAGGTGGCTGTGTTACAAATTCAGGGAGAGTTGGTTGGTTAATCAGGAGCATGTTATTTCCCCTGGGCTTCCCAGCTCTGTTCAGTCCTCTGGATTTCTCTAATGAAAAGGAGTGATATTGTGATGATGGGCACCATGGAGTCTCTTCCTTTAATTCTCTTGTCTGCCCATTCATTTCGCAAACTGCCCCTTCTGCTAAATGAGAAGAGTAAACCTAGAGAACACAGCCCCCTTGGATGGAAATTAGAACACCGTTACCACAATCCCGACAGAGGTGTTTTCTTCAGGTGGAGAGTATATACCCTGTTCTTGAATTTCTCCAAAGTGATTTCCGTGGACTTCCTGAAAAATCTGGTGGGAGCAAACTGATTGAGAAAATCGGGAACATGGTTCTAATTTTTCCCCTCACTTTATTGAGAGATATTTGACCTGTATCACTGTAAAAGATCAAGGTGTGCTGCATGATGGTTTGACATGTATATTGAGAAAGGACTACCATAATAGGTTTCACTAGTAGCTATCCTGCCATATAGATACGAGAAAGAGAAAAGAAAGAAAAAGGAAAAATTTTTCTCTTTACAATGAAAACTCTTAGGATCTACTATCTTAAAAATTTATCTAGATATCGTACAGCAGTGTTAGCTATAATCATGGTGTGTGTTATATTCCTTGTACTTATTCATCTTATTACTGGAAGTTTGTTCCTTTTGGCCACCTTTCTCCAATTCCCCCTCTGTGTCAGCCTTTTCCTCTTATACCCAAAACTCTGACCTCTTTTTTCTGTGAGTTTCTGTTGTTGCTGTTGTTGTTGTTGTTGTCATTTTTGTTGTTTTTAGCTGCCACATGTAAGTGGGCACATACATTATTTGTCTTTCTCTGTCCAACTTATTTTACATACCATCGTGTCTTCATGATCCGTCCCTATTGTTGCAAATAGCAGAACTTTTTCATTAAAAAATTTTTTTTAATGTTTATTTATTTTAGAGACAGAGGGAGACACAGAATCTGAAGCAGGCTCCAGGCTCTGAGCTGTCAGCACAGAGCCCAACACGGGCCTTGAACCACAAATCATGGGATCAAGTCGGACACTTAACAGACTGAGCCACCCAGGCACCCCAAAACTAGATCTTATTTAGATGATTGCCTAATAGTTTGTAAGACAGATATAATTTCTTTTGTATCCAGAAGGACTTTCTAACAGTTTTGTTCCCAAACAACAAGGTTGTTAGTAAGGGGATGACTGCCTGTCATAGGAAGTAGTTAGGAGAATTGACATGATGATTTTTCATGGGTAATGTATACGGGCACCTTCCATTAAATAGGAAACTGGACAGCAGTGCCAAGGTGTTTTCTTCTTCTGTGCTTTCTATCACAGAAAATAATGTTTATGACCTGCATTAATTGGACACATAGCTTCAGTTAGCGATGTAGTTACAGGGTGTTCAAAGGTGATGTAAATTCCCATGAGGCTTCCATTTCCCTGATGTGATCAAGAGATAGGAGAGATAATCCAGAGCTTGGGGAGCTCGACTGTGGAGAGTGGAAAAGACAGCTTGCCAGACAGCAAGAGATGTGCCAGTGTTATTTTTTTTTTCTCCTATTACTACAGGTGACCTAAAACAGGTAGTGTGAAATCTAACGGATTGCCTACACTCAAATCCTTTTGTATTTTCCGAACAGCAATATGAGGAGTCCATTCAGCCTCTGATATAGAAGGAACATTTGGAGAGAGACTATATGGGCTGTCAAGCCTGTGGGAGGTGGCTGAGTCACATATGACTCACACATCTGGCTTTAGAAATCCTCAGACTTTCGCGTTACAGTACAGGGGTGGTCCAATTTAAAACTGCTTGTTGAAATCCACATTGGGATGTGCTCTAAACGGAGCACTAGTAACAGTGACAGGATGGCTGTTAATAACAAAACAATTAGAATTCTGCACCGATTCGTTCTGAGTGTTGATGTTTAATTCATGTTACTGGCTGCTTCGTGACTCCTTCGTCTTTCATAAGGATGATGGGTTGCACGGACCTGCCATGTTACCAAAGCGTCGCCCTCTTCGCTAGGGTTCGTGACATGCTTCCCACTGTTTCTTTAGTGACTGGATGAGATCCATTTTTAAGTCTCTTCTTCTAATTGCAGAAGAATTATTTCATATGTGGAAGATATACACAACCACACTTTCTATAAGGAGGTCGACCACTGTTTTGAAGTGTTTATTTCATAGTTTATAGAAATCACTTAAATACCAGAAATCATCATGTTATTTGCTTCCTGAAAAGGAAGATATGCTTAAGACTGATGTTTCTATGGCCTCTTTTTTGTTGGTAATAGCAAATCATCTGATATTAAGGATTCATTTTAACTAGAAAAATAATCTCTTTAGTAGATTTAAAAGGCCTTCTAAGTAGCTGTGCACAGCTGAATCATGCTTCACAGCATTTTTTTTTAATTTACTGACTATGACATAGAAGTTTCAGTGGGTTTTAGCTCCATAAGGTGCTTTTTATCCCCTTGATAATTTTTGTCTATTCACTTGCCTAGACTTATGTTTTCACATCCAATACGTAGAAGGTAATAATTTTGTAATATTCTTACTTAAACATCACCAAGTATTACATAATTTGAAAAACTTAATTAAAATAAAACTGTTTTGAATGGCGGCCAAGAAACTAGAAATCATTTTTTTCCCTCCTGTTACTCTGATATTATATAGGCCTTTTACTTATTGTTCCAATTCTTAGCTAGGAGTTACTTGATCATGCTACAAGTTGTTAGCTTTTTCTCCATTGGGTAAGCAAACAATCATTTTTAAATACCATTCTCATTGTTAATTTCACTGCATTAATGGAGAACAGCAGTTTGGTGCAAACAACCCGTTTGGCTGTGTGTTTACGCTGAGCAGGTCAGGAAGGAGGGCTGGCTGTAATTCGTCCCCAAGAAGCAATCTTGTCGTTGGCATGCTGACTGCGCTCAGACTGTCAGAGAGGAGCCCAAGGGCCATGCATGTGTTGTTCAGGCTAAGAGGGTCAAAGAGAACCGCTTGTCTGTGGAGACAAAAAGGTTGAAAGCAATTAAATCGTAATACATTTCCTGAGCTCAAAAAATACTTACCGTTTCCAGTTTGAAGGTTTCATTTCCATTTGCTAGAATCCTGTGCTTAATGCGAAAGGAATAAAAATGTTGGGGATAGGCGACCCTTACAGGGTTCCTTTCTGATCGTCTGCAGAAAGAGAGTTATTGTTTTTCTCATTTGCAGGTTGATAAATGTGCATTGACAGCTTTTTGATGGTTAAGTAAACTCTGTCCTGCAACAGCTGTGAGACAAATGACACTATGGGCTATCTTTATTTATTTATTTTTTAATGGGCTATCTTTAAAAGGAGGGCCACATGAGTCAGTCTGGGCCCAGGCTTTTATATTCTTGCATTTGTTTGTGTATTTGAACTTGCATTGTGAGGTCAGTGAAGGCCAGACGAAAGTCATATTTTCCATTCGTATTTGAAGGATTTAATGTTGCTTTTGGAATATTTTATATTTAGAAACACATCAGGGCTGGCTAACCTGCTACTTGATGTCACATCTGTGTGCATGTTGTGAATAATAGGAGAGTCACTGGCCTTCTACCTAACGCTGATGACGCCATCTTAAGTTAATGAAAGCAGTGGAATTTATGTTTTTTAAAATAAGACAAATAGTGATTGTTTTTGATCATCTGAATGAGAACTTAAAAACTTAATGTGAGGGAAAATTATAGTGTTTCAATAATCCTGTGCATGTTTCCACAAAGATCTTTTGAGGAGGAAAATAATCTGGGTTTTCTCAATTATCCAAATCCTCATTTCCCAACTATAACTTTTCTCTTGCCATGTAAAAATAAGACTTCTGTAATTGTCATTTTTTTCTTCTTACGTCGGTGAAGCGGACTTAGAACCCAGGGCTCTGACAGTCTATAAACAGAAGACATGAGACGTTTGTATCTTCTGATGAGAGAAGAGATGAGGACTTCTAGTGGGTGGTTTAATGATAAGAACCAAGCTGTGTTTCTGGCCACCCCATCAATTAGCATTTATTAGATAGTATACTCTGTTGGATTCTTGGGCAAACTGCTCAGTTTTTCCATTTACTGACTGTGACCTTGGGCAAGTAATTTAACCTCTCTGTGGCTCAGTTTCCTTATCTGTAAAGGAAGACTCAAAGTAATACCTGCCTCAATAGATATTTGTAAGAATTAGAATATGTTTACATGACATGTTTATAAATTTATTTTTATTTAAGTTTATTTATTTTGAGACAGAATGCAAGCAGGGAGAGGCAGAGAGAGGGGGAGAGAGAAAGAGAGAGAATCCCAAGCAGGCTCTTTACTGTCAGCACAGAGCCTCACATGGGGCTCAAACTCATGAATCCTGAGATCATGACCTGAGCCCAAATCAAGAGTCAGAGGCTTAACTGCCTGAGCCACCCAGGCATCCCTACATAACGTGGTTAGAACAGCTATTCATACACAGGCGCTTAATAGATATGATCTGCTACCCGATGAGTGTCTACTATATGCTTAGAACTCTGCTAGGTATTCTCACAATGCAGAATTATCGGCCGTGCATTCACTGAACTTAAGTATTGCTGGAAAAAAATAAGACTCACTTAAGACTTATATCAGAATGTATGACATTTTTTTGTAGGACAGGCTATATGTATCTTAGAAACTTAAGGGAAAGAGAAATTTCTGAGGGTTTGAAGACTCAGATTACCCAGAAGTAGGATCCAAAGCACAGACTTGAAAGATAATTTGGGGGAGCTGCAGGGTCCTTGGTAACTTCAGGTGACTGGGAAACACGACTGAGTAAAACGACAAAACTGTGAAGCAGCGGAACTGGTTTGCCTGTAGGTATTGATCTGTATAGGGAAGTGGATTGGCCTTTTAGATCAGAATCCAAATATAATAAGTGTTTGAGTATTTTATAGTATCGAAGATGTTATGAACGCACAGTTAATAATTCATAGAAGAAAGGAAATGAGATTTTTATCAGGTCATTCAATAATATTCACGTGCTTGAAGTAGGCTAAAATAAATTTGGGGGACAATCTGCAATGGCTGAAAACATACAGAAAAACAATGAAAGAGAAGATCTTCAATAAGATGGAAGGAGGTTTTGTCACGAGCACATAGAAATTCAGCTCATTTGGTCTATAGAAACCCCAGCAGCAGATTGTGTGGCCACGTGGGGCACCTCCGCTGGTCCCAGGCTGGAGGGGATGCTACTGAGGGTTGTAACTGGCTGTGACAGGGAAGGATAACAACAGAGCTCTCAAGGCCTCTAGGGAGCAGGGCAGGCCCCTCCCCTGAGGTCCCTCCCCCTTCCAGCTAATCCATGGAGGTACATTCATGCCTGCCCTAAAGCATATTGCCCATTTGCTGTCTTGGAAGCTGGAAGGAAATTTCTGGAGCAGAGACAAAAATATATGAATAAAAGAAACAATGAAAAAAATGCTTGGATAAAACAAAAATGAATCTAAGATGGTACATAAAGTAGGTTTGGTGAATCTTTGGTTTTTGAGAATTAGGAGTATGTGTATTTGTAACACAGATTACACACACACACACACACACAAGCATCAAAAGGCCAACAGAAAAGGAAGGCAGAGGAGCACGAACAGCTTAAAATCGATTTTAGTGATAAAGCCTGTTTTTTTTTTTTTTTTTTTTACTCCAGTATTTTACCTTTCCACTTTGATCAGCATGTTAGCATCCCTCTGCATTTCTTACAGAATTTACTCTCGATCAAAATGGAACACTAAAACACTTCACAAATCTAAACAGCTTTCTAAAAACAGAGCAGCAGTGTTATTGAAAATCGTTTCAATTGAGAATAATTTCAGGAACTAACATTCCTAGCATAACACCCATCTCCCAGACAATCCTAGATTTAATGTAGTTATCACGCTCTCTTTTTACACCAAAAGAAAACTTAATTATATAGTTACATATGTTATAAAAAATGCCTACTTAGCAGAATAGTGTCCCTAGCCCATCTACATCTTTGGCTTACTTATGTTATATTTATCCAACTACAGGAACACTCTAGGTGGCTTATTACATAACAAAAAGCAGTGTGGCACTGGTGGGATATTTATAGCAAGTAGCACACTTTTGAAATATATGAGCTTATTACTTCAGATTTATGAATAAGCTCTTTATATGTATCAACATAACTGAAATGGTCAGATTGTTAGATCTTGTGATAGTTTAATTTTTTCCCAGGTCTGCAGGATATAACTATGTCTTCTATTTCCTTGGGTTAAAAATAAAATTATTTCTTGGGGCACCTGAGTGACTCAGTTGGTTGAGTGTCTTACTTCAGCTCAGGTCATGATCTCACAGTTCGTGAGTTCAAGCCCCGCGTCAGGCTCTGGGCTGACAGGCTGACACAGCGAGCTTCAGATCCCCTCTCTCTCTCTCTGTCTGCCCCGCCCTGCTTGTGCTTTCCAAGAATAAGTTAAGTGTTGAAAAAAACCATTTAAACAAAATTTTAAATTTATGTTTGAGAGGAGAGAGCGAGTATGCATGTGTGCATGTGCACAGGTGGGGGAGGGGCAGAGAGAGAGAGGGAGACAGAATCTAAGGAGGCTCCAGGCTCTGAGCTGTCAGCACAGAGCCTGACATGGGTCTCAAACCCTTGAACCACAAGATCATGACCTGAGCCTAAGTCAGATGCTTAACTGACTGAGCCACTCAGATGCCCCTAAATTTAATTCTTAAGAATAGTGGCACAGGCAGGGAATGCTTAGGACAAAAGCTTTAAAGGGTATGGACTTCTCACCCTCCTGNGTTTAAACAAAATTTTAAATTTATGTTTGAGAGAAGAGAGAGAGCGAGTATGCATGTGTGCATGTGCACAGGTGGGGGAGGGGCAGAGAGAGAGAGGGAGACAGAATCTAAGGAGGCTCCAGGCTCTGAGCTGTCAGCACAGAGCCTGACATGGGTCTCAAACCCTTGAACCACAAGATCATGACCTGAGCCTAAGTCAGATGCTTAACTGACTGAGCCACTCAGATGCCCCTAAATTTAATTCTTAAGAATAGTGGCACAGGCAGGGAATGCTTAGGACAAAAGCTTTAAAGGGTATGGACTTCTCACCCTCCTGTTGCTGCTTACTGTAACAGCCCTGTCTTCTGTTCTTCTTCTGCTTTAGTCTCTATGCTAATTGCTAGTGGGATAATTCAGGGACGGGGTGGAAGAAAGAGGTCTATTTTACTACCCTCTCCTTGCTGATAGTAGCAGGTTCATGCACATCCTTCTCTTTCCGAGAGAACTTACCACATCACATATAGTAAGGAAGGACTCTTAGTCTTGGTAGGGCCCATTATAACAATTCTTAGCTATCACTTTGGCTCCATTGTTCCAACCAGTAAAAAGGCACATTCTCTCTGTAGCATTTAAAACAATTAAATAGATAACTATGCAGACTTGACACTTTGTACTCAAGCATTACACTTTACAATGGATTAAACAGGGTGTAATTTGTGCTGTTCTGAATTTGGTGTTCCTCAAGTGCATGCAAAATGAAATGGATTACCATATTTTTTTAAAAAAATAAAGAGTGTTCTGAGCTATGCACTACTTTTTTGAAAGCTGTGTAATGAGGCACATCTTACCTCAAAAAGAACAGTTATTCATTGCATGGCAAGTACTTTTCTTTCAAATTAGTGAAAACTTGAATATTTTATATATTTGCTTTCAAATATTGGCTGCATCTGTACAATAAAGTGAAACACACGATATAAAAGATTATCTTAATTATTCAATAAAATAATTGTTTAGAGATCTCTTAGTGAATTGTCCAAATTACCCTGCGTCTACAGACATCATCAAACAATTGGAAACATATGCTGCTAGTTGATTCTGACTTACCGTAAGGGCAGAGAAGAATTACAGGACTTTTTTTTTCCTGTAACATCCATTATATACTTGAAAGATTTGGAATGATCAAACTGTTCACTCTAGAGATTTAATAATCCCCTTATAATATTTAATCATATTTTGGAAATTTGCCACTTTTTCACAAGTGAGTGATTTTTCTAGATGCATGGCTCCCGCAGTTCATTTTTTTCTGATGTAGATTATGGAGAGAAGAAGAAATTAGTAAATAAATCACTTTACTTAAATAACTGTAACTGTGCTTTTTAAAAACATAATCAATGGCATTTCATTTCAACATATTTTTCTATGTGTTCAATAAGTACTTGCGTGCCTCCTATATATATGTAGGGCGCTATAATAAACATATTGAGGGTTAAATGCGGATAAAAGCATATCCATCTAATCTTGAAGGTGTACAGGGGACTAAGCACAAAGTACGGTTAAGATGCTTTTGGAGTTTAGTGGATAGAGGAGAAAATTTTTAGTTTGGAGGGTTGAGGAGAAAATTTTTAGTTTGGAAGGTTGTGAAAGTTGATATTAGAATATTTGTGGAATTTATTCCCTCACAGTGGAGGTGGAGGGTTAATTTCAGGGAGAGGTTACAGAGCAAAAGCAGAACATGGAAAAGGACAGTCAGCACACATGGAAATGCATGAGGTGGGTTGAAGTGAAAGGTCTTAGGAAATAAGAAGCTGGAAGGCCGGGTTGTGTAACTTGTCTTGACGTTAACTTTTCTCATTGAAAAAAAGACACTGGTTTTTATGATAACTGAATGAAAGAATGCCTGTTAATGACTTCGGCCCAGAGTTTGGCATAAAAATAAGATTTGAATGCACTTACCTACCAACTATGTGTTGGGAAGAAATGCTGAGAGGCTGTTATTTAATCAAGGCTTGGAGGAGGTATATGATGGAAGAATTGACGGCATGGACTGAGAAGATGGTCTGCTCACAAGGAGAAAGAACACAGGAGGGTTCTTATCATGGGGAGGAAAGATACTGAGTTCACTTTTGTAGGTATTTGGAGAATGAATGGTGGCAAATCAAGTTGGAATGATCTAGCAAGTGGTAATTAAGATACAACTGGAGCTCAGATGTTGGGCTTACATATATAAAGGTGAAGTTGAAGTCATGAGGTTTTTGCTTGTTTGTTTTTTTTACAAATGTATATATTTGAGAGAGAGAGGGAGAGTGAGTTGAAGTCATGAGGTTTTTGCTTGTTTGTTTTTTTTTTACAAATGTATATATTTTAGAGAGAGAGGGAGAGTGAGTAGGGGAGAGGAGCAGAGAGAGGGAGAGAGAGACAGAGCGACAGAGAGAGAGAATGAAAATGAGAGAATCTAAAGCAGGCTCCACACGTAGTGTGGATCCTGACATGGGCTCCATCCCATCACCCGGGATCATGACTTGAGCCCAAATAAGAGTTAGTTGCTTAAGTGACTGAGCCACCCAGGCACCCCAAAGTTATAAGATTTTGAAGGAGTACAAAGAAAGAAAAAAGAGAAAGGTGGAAAGGATCGAATACAGATGCTGAGAAACAAGAGTATCTGATCTTAGAATGAAAAGGAATTAGACAGTGATATAGTTAGGGGTGCCTGGGTGGCTCAGTGGGTTACACATCCAACTCTTGATTTCAGCTCAAGTCATGATCTCATGGTTCCTAAGTTTGAGGGTCAGGCTCTGTGCTGGTGGTGTGGAGCCTGCTTGGGAATCTCTCTCCCTCCCTCCCTCTCTGATCGTCTTGTGCTTGCTCTCTCTTTAAAAATACTTTAAAAAGTTTAGTTTATTTATTTATTTTGAAAGAGTACACACAGGTGGGTGAGGGAGTGGAGCAGAGGATCTGAAGCAAGATCTGTGCTGACAGCAGTGAGCCCGATGTGGGGATCGAACTCACAAACCATGAGATCATGACCTGAGCTGAAGTCAGAGGCTCAACTAACTGAGCCACCGAGGTGCCCCCTGCCCCAAAACAAGTTGTAGTAATACAGAAGGGAGAGTAGGAGATAGGGTCTGAGCAGCTAAAGGAACAATGGGTTTCAAGAGGGCAGTGGGAAAATGGGAAATGGTGGAACGATGGGATATGAAATGGTTCTGTTGGATGCATACATTCGCTACATTTCTGATCTTTAGAGCTTCCTAAGATTTCCTTCTGCAAGTACCATCCATTGTTACTCTCCTAACTACCCATCATGCTCAAAAGCTATCTTAACAGTGAAGCCTCTTCTACCACTTGAGTCTGGAAGCCAGGGAGTTTCATTTCTAACAAGCAAAGCAGATTAAGTGTGCTCGTGTTTGAAAAGCTCGGAAGTCCATTGTGTTTTCTCATGGAAGGAGTATACCTGTTACTTAATTTCTTTGTATCTGTATGATCAAACAGATATTGGTCAGAGATCGTAACATATATTTATTCCTAAGAGAAAACTTTCAAACAAACTATTAAACTTTCTGTGGACAATCCATTTTATTTTATAGTTATTCTAGGAATTTGTCCTTTAAAAGTTTATGTATTGTTTTAAGTGATGTAAGGTGGGGTATGTGTACTCAGGCCACTTTCTTCGTTTCATCTCCAAGCGTGTTCTTTTAGAAGATTGTTAGGCTAAAAAATGAAAAAAAAAAAAAAAAAGAGAAAGATCTGAAATTTGGCAGTGGCAGTATTTTCACATTTCCAGAGAAATAGTTTAATAGGATTTTTTATTTCATGGAAAAAAGATCTAGAAAATAGACCTCGTTTATGAATATAATACTAGAACATTTTAGTGGGATTTTTGTTTGTCTTCATTATTTAGAATGAGGAGCGATCTTGAAATTTTCAGGTCCTTCAGTTCACTTTCCCTTACTTATCCTGCTTTCGTGCCTGCTGCTATCTGCCCCATATTCATCTGAATGTCTTTTTCCTCTCATCTTTCCCTCTCCCATCAAGAGAGAGTGAAGAACATCACACAGTTACGCTGATTACTACCAGAAAAAAATGGCGACCTTCATAATAGGGCACATCTTTAAATATCCTCCAGCTAATGCTCTTTTTAAACCACCAAGCTTTCTTTCCAACCCTACCTTAATACCTGCTGGTCGTCTCCGAGCAGATGACTAATCTCTTTTATTACAAAAGAATTAGAGACCAATAAGTGGAACTGTCTGAACTTTTCGATCAAGTTGTTCTGGTTGTTTCCATTTACCTAAAAGCTTTTACATTTTCCTTTTTATCTCCATGGAGGAGGTATCCTCCTCCCTTTTAGCCATGAATTAGGTTTCTACTGTGTGATGCTTATTTATTCACTTAATCTCCACACTCATGTTTGGATGCAAGGAGTGACAAGATACAGCCTGATCTAGAGTCTTCTGAAGGACCTTACTCTGTCAGTAAACTACATGTTCTCTCTTGAATCTTCAGTGTCTCCTTCTCCATTTGCTGTTCTCCTTATACATGGAGGCATGCCTCAATCTCTCATGCTGAAAAAGAAAAATAAGTATTTACTCTTTGTACTTCATTCTTTAATTGGCTCAAATTGTTATTCTCATTTTCCTTATACATAAGGTGGGTAGATTTCTCCCACCTTATTTGATGACTGTATCCCTACTTCCTCTCTCTGGAGACTTTTCCCATCTGTAGGCTTTGTGATACCATTGTTCTTGGATTTTCTTCTCTTTCCACTACTTAGATCCTCTGTCTCTTCTTTAAAATGCTATTTTCCAGAGCTCTAGTGCTGTGTATTTCCTTCCTCCTCCCATACACTATCCTTTGGGAGTCATACATTGGCTTACCTATGTCCTTTACATACATTGAAAACATCAAATCCTTATATTTGTATTAAACTTTAGAGAACTACAAACCTAGGTATATTCAGTTGCCTACTGACTATCTACACATCGATCTCCCCAAAACATATCTAATTGAACCAGTAAAAGCAAACTCAATGTCCCTTTAAATTGTTCCTTCTTTTATGCTTTCTTTCTTTTTTGTTTTTAAAATTTTTGTTTATGTGTGAGAGAGAGAGACAGAGAGAAAGAGAGAGGGAGAGAGAGGGAGAGGGAGATGGAGCGTGAACAGAGGAGGGGCACAGAGAGAAGGAGAGAGGGAGGGGGACACAGAATCTGAAGCAGGCTCCAGGGTCTGAGCTGTCAGCACAGAGCCCAGTGCGGGGCTTGAACTCACAAACCGCAAGATCATGACCTGAGCCAAAGTCAGATGCTTAAGCAACTGAGCCACCCAGGTGTCCCTCTCCTGTGCTTTCTATATCAAAATGTCCTATCACTGTTTAACTGAAGACCTCCATGAATCATTTTAAAATCCTTTCTCCATTCACTGTCTGTATCCAGTAGTACATAAAATTCTGTTGTTTATACTTCAGAATTTTTATTGAGCTAGTTTCTTGTACTTAACTTTTCCTCCATTTTTCTCTCTCCTCTTGTTACTACTGGGCTGGTTTGAATCCCTGTCATTTCTTATCTAGACGTTCCCTTCTCATTTTTCATTTTCCCTTGGAGCCACCATCCACTTAGCTATCTGAAAAATTATTTCATCATGCTTATATACACTTAATTGATCTCGTTACTCTCTAACTTCTCATTTTCCATTCTCTCCCCATTATTTTGGGAAACCATTCTAAATGCTTCAGAATGTTATTTAAGACCCTTAGTCAGGCCCTTATATTTGCTTCCATTTTGTCCCTGCCATGCCTGCTCCCATTCTGTGTCATTTGGTGAACCAACCAGCCATTCAAACCACTTAACGCCATGTTTTATATCGCCTCTGCCTTCATTCTTGCTTGCTTGCTTTCTCAATTTTGTCAAATTCCACTCTTCTTTCAAATCTCCCTTCGAGTAGCTGCTAGTCCGGAACGTCTGCTCTATCCGTCTCCCTGCACTACTCCTAGATAAACTTTGAGTGATTATTTCTTGGTCCTGAAATGTATCCCACCGATGGGATTCAGGACACACTACCTCCAAATCTGATATTGAATATTTTAAGCTGAAAGAGTTTGAGAAAGGGCACATGCAAGGCCTTCCTGACCTTCCCTTCATGTCAAAATTGCCTTCCCTAAACCCAGAGGAAAAGAGCATCCTTATCTCTGAAGACAAGGGACAGAGAGAAGAATCATAATGAATAGCTTTGTTAAGTTTACCTGGTTCCCTACACTTTGTTCATACTTTTTGCTCTATGATATCTTTCCACCACTTTCTAGACTTTATCAGACTTAGCGTACGAACACTCAGGTTTATTAACTCAGGTTTCTTTGAGTCTTCATTTCCTTAAGAAGTTTCCTTTGTCATGTGAAATGTGTATTAAATAAATATGTATGCTTTTCCCTTCTTAACCTGTCTTTTGTTAACCTGCCTTCTATTGTCTAAGTTATTATCTAAGTTAAGGACTCAGAAGGGTAGGGGTGCCTGGGCCACTCAGTCATCTGAGCCTCTAACTCTTGATTTCGGCACAGGTCATGATCCCAGGATTGTCGGATAGAGCCTGAACTAGAAAGCATATATTTGTCATTTCTGCATCTGCAGTTTTTAGTATCTTCTCTAGCAGATAGGATTTCTTGTTAAATGGGTTAACAAAGAGCAAACAATGATTTCTTCCTTGTGAAGTGCTGTACTTGTTCCTTATTACGTGAAAAGGATATATCCTCTATAATTTTCTCCAAAATTTCATTGTACCTTCTAGTGATAGTAAAACGGGGCTTAGTGATTGTACATATATGCTTGACAATTTACCATGAAAGAGAAAGTCCAATAAAGAATCTGCACCTGTGGGGCGCCTGGGTGGCTTAGTCGGTTAAGCGTCTGACTTTCGCTTAGGTCATGATCTCGCGGTTCGTGGGTTCGAGCCCCGCGTTGGGCTCNAAGAATCTGCACCTGTGAGTGTTTTCCTTTGTGTAATTTCCCCCTTCATGACGAACAGAATCTTTGCTTATTTCTTGGCCATTGTAATCTTCTAATTCCAGGTTGGAAAGGAATAGTACTCATGAATTTTAGAAAAACCAGGTAACGCCTCATATCTATAAAAAATAATCCTTGCTCCTGTAAAGTGTTCTTGACACTTGTCATTGGGGGTGAGAAGACTGGATAGGTCCTCATTTACTTTCAGCCAAAGCAGGTTCACCTCAGTGAGCACTGGTGGTGACAGTACACTCAGGTGTCAAGTTAGAACTTAGGTTTTGGATCAGTTTAGCATAAATCAGAATTTGGGTGTGAGTTGTGGTTTATTGTTGTTGTTTTTGTTTTGTTTTGTTCTTACCTATATAGTCCTTGTCTCTCAGTTGCCTAGCTAAAGGGATATATAACAATTCTTACTCTTTGTCCATGTTGGGAATTATCTTTAGGAAGAGATGATTTATTTATTTATTTATTTATCTATATTTATTTATTCATGTTTATTTTTTAATTTATATTTTATTATTTAAAAATATTTAACATTTATTTATTATTGAGAGATGAAGAGGGACAGAGCATGAGCAGGGGAGGGGCAGAGAGAGGGGGACACAGAATCTGAAGCAGGCTTCAGTCTCTGAGCTGTCAGCACAGAGCTTAGTGCAGGGCTTGAATTCATGAACTACGAGATCATGACCTGAACCGAAGTCAGTCTCTTAACTGACTGAGCCACTCTGGCGTCCTGAGAAGAGGTGACTTATTTTCTCGGGGTTTTAGGACTTGTTGAGTAACTGTTTGGAGAACTGAGATAGTCTGACATGAATTCAAAAATGGTGTCAATGGTCTTTGTACCTACCCATTCCCTACTGTAATTTATTGTTCTTAGTGTAGATATGGAGCACAGTTTATCTAATAACAATATGTATCTAATGAGCAGTATCTAATCAACAGCTAATTCTCTAATAGCAGTGATAAGAATATAGTATTTGTAGCATTTTTCACGCATATTATTGGGATGGAAGAATTCACTCTGCTATTTAAGCTCCTCCTGGCTGGATTAAGAATTACACTGACATGAGACATATTAATAGAAGAAAATCAAATGTAATAGCATACCTGTGGGGAATCCACACAGACATGGAAATTTCAAAGACATTCAGGCAACAGGATGCTTCTGTGAGCTAAGGAAAGGAGTGGAGTCTGAGGATAAAAAGGAGAGAAAGACCATTAGCAAGAAGGGAAAAGGAGATGACTGAGAGACAGAGGTTCCCTAGTATGTAGATATGTTTCTTAGGTAAGGAAGGATCTCTGTGAATAGCTGTTTTCCTTAGACAAGCACACAGTTGAGGGGTAAAGAGCTTTTCCCAAGTGTAGGATTTTGATTGCTTTAAAAAATTTTTTAATGTTTATTCATTTTTGAAAGACAGACAGAGTGTGAGCAGGGGAAGGGCAGAGAGAGAGGGGAACACAGAATCTGACGCAGGCTTCAGGCCCTGAGCTTGAACTCACGATCTAGGAGATGGTAACCTGAGCTGAAGTTGGACATTTAACCTACTGAGCCACCCAGATGCCCCTGATTGCTTTTAATTCAAAATAATGTTCATGCCAAAGTGGCCCATCTGGGCCCATCTTGGTGGCCTGCTCTTGTGCCCCACGATATACCCTAGCTTATAAACTGCGGAAAGCATACTATTGGAATAATGTGGTTTGTAGCCTTCATTTTAACAGTTTTATAGCTTTCTTTCTACACTCTCCTCTCAGGTATTTATTTTTTGTTTCTTGATATTCATTTACCTTTGAGAATCATATCCATACAGCATGGTTCAATAGACATTCTTCCTTATTTTCATTTATGTGAAAGTACCCCTAGCTTTTATGTATTAATTAGTTTGCTTCACATTAAATCAGTTCTCTGTGTTTTTCTTTAAGGCATTTCATCCTTTTTTTGGTGACTTTCTGTTTTTCTTCTTCCTCTTTAGCTTATCAGCTTATGTATGTATGTGTATATGTATGTATGTTTAGAGAGAGAGAGCCCATGCTAGTGGGGAAGAGAAACAGAGAGAACATCTCAAGCAGGCTCCACGTTCAGTGCAGAGCCCAATACGGGGCTCAATCTTATGACTGTGGGATCATGACCTGACCTGAAATCAAGAGTTGGATGCTCAACTGAGTCACCAAGGTGGCCATATAAGCTTATTTTTATATGTTTTTCTATACTTCATTTATAGGTATTATGCTTTCTTTTTGCATTATACTTTTCTGTATTATGCTTTCTTGCCCCACATTTAATTTTCTATTCTGTTATATTTAAATTTATCTGACAAAAAGTTGGTAACATCGTAGTTCTATTGGAATTCTTAGCTGTCCAAAGAGAAGAAAGACCAACACGGTTAAATCTCACAGTGGATCACTTATGAAATACAGAGCTATCTTTTTTAATGCTATTTTATTTTGAAGGAGAGACAGTGAACATGAGCAGGGGAGGAGCAGAGAGAGAAAGAGAGAGAGAGAGAGAATGAGAGATTGAGAGAGAGAATCCCAAGCAGGCTCCGTGCTATCAGTGCAGACTGACATGGAGCTTGAACTCATAAACCGTGACCTAAGCTGAATGAAATCAAGAGTAGGATGCTTAACTGCTGAGCCACCCAGCCACCCCCATGGTTAATTTTTTAAATTATTTTTATTATTTTTAAAATATAATTTATTGTCAGGTTGGTCTCCATACAACACCCAGTGCTCATCCCAACAAGTGCCCTCCTTATTGCCCATCCCTCACTTTCCCCTCCCTTACCTGTATCAACCCTCAGTTTGTTCTCAGTATTTAAGCTCTGTAGTTAATTTTTAAGACAGCATTTTTCTAAACCATTCTTGAATATGGTCTCTTAAAGGTGGGAGAACATTTGAAGTAGAATAAATAAGGGAAAGGTAGATAATACATGTCATATATATGCAGAGAGAAGTTCAAATTCAAATATATAATTTCTTATCATTCTAGTAGTGTTTTCTTATGTTTTCTTGGGCAGAAAAGAATACACATTTTATGTCTTTTTATAAATAAGGATGAATACATGAAATATATGAGGGGATTACAAATTAAACTATATTGATTTGAATGGGAACATTGTGTGCTATTTGGTAATGTCTCTAATGCCAGGAAGAAGTAAGACCATTGACTGAAGCTTTTCTAAAATGTTCTGATGTCTATAACTTGTATTTTAAAATCTCCATTTCATTAATCTGAAGTATATACATGAAAAGGATTTGAAGTGAAATCTTCCCATCATAATTTTTTTAATGTTTATTTATTTTTGAGACAGAGAGACAGCATGAACAGGGGAGGGGCAGAGAGAGGGAGACAACGAATTCGAGGCAGGCTCCAGGTTCTGAGCTGTCAGCACAGAGCCTGATGCAAAGCTTGAACCCACGAACCACGAGATCATTACCTGAGCTAAAGTTGGAAGCTTAACCAACTGAGCCACCGAGGCGCCCCGCACATCATAATTTTAATGCTCAGACGTTTTTTTACAACTTAAGACTTGATCCAGGAATTCCAAATTTAAAAATCTAGCCTTATAAATGAAATACTTTTAAACTTTATGTGCTAAGATATTTGTTGCTGTGTAATTTATAGTATAGTTAAAGCTGATGATACTCTATCTTTTAACCAGAAAGGATGGTCAGATATATTATGGCATGTAGAGATAATAGAATATTAAGTGGCCTTTAACATACGATGTTTATAAAATATTTGTAATGGCATGGGGGGGGGGAGTATTTATCGTATGACCTAAGCAAACAAAGAGATAAGAATTTTACATAATATGCTTTCAACTATGTGAAGGAATTTTAAAAGTCTAGAAGGGAATACATTAAGATATTAACAGTGGTTTTCCCTGTGTAATGGAATTATGAGAAATTTAAAATTATTTATATTTTCTTACTTTTTTTTCAAACATTCTACCTGTAGCACATCCTTAGTATTACATTAAGAAGACTTATAAGCTAAAGGATAAAGTTTAAATTTTAAAAAATTTTAATGTTTATTTATTTTGAGGAGTGAGAGACAGAGCATGAGGAGGGGAGGGTCAGAGAGAGTGAGAGACACAGAATCTGAAGGAGGCTCCAGGCTCGGCTCTGAGTTGTTAGCATAGATCCTAATGCAGGGCTTGAACTCAGGAGCTGTGAGATCATGACCTGAGCCAAAATCAAGAGTTGGGCGCTTAACCGGCTGAGATATCTAGACGCCCCAAGTTTAGAATAATCTATTTAGTAACTAATTATCAATATAATTGTCATAAAAATTAAGGAAATATTTACCCTTATATTGAACAAGACCTCTGTGTCATTTGCTCTTTTTGTGTTGTGGGATATCAGCATCCCAAGAAGTTGACCCTAAAGGTTCACTGGTTTTGTAATTGGAGAATGGGTTGGGAGGGTGGACACAGTAGGAACTTGGAGGGGAAAGAGAGATTTCAAGGGAATTTAATGAATTATCTANATGAGAAATTTAAAATTATTTATATTTTCTTACTTTTTTTTCAAACATTCTACCTGTAGCACATCCTTAGTATTACATTAAGAAGACTTATAAGCTAAAGGATAAAGTTTAAATTTTAAAAAATTTTAATGTTTATTTATTTTGAGGAGTGAGAGACAGAGCATGAGGAGGGGAGGGTCAGAGAGAGTGAGAGACACAGAATCTGAAGGAGGCTCCAGGCTCGGCTCTGAGTTGTTAGCACAGATCCTAATGCAGAACTTGAACTCAGGAGCTGTGAGATCATGACCTGAGCCAAAATCAAGAGTTGGGCGCTTAACCGGCTGAGATATCTAGACGCCCCAAGTTTAGAATAATCTATTTAGTAACTAATTATCAATATAATTGTCATAAAAATTAAGGAAATATTTACCCTTATATTGAACAAGACCTCTGTGTCATTTGCTCTTTTTGTGTTGTGGGATATCAGCATCCCAAGAAGTTGACCCTAAAGGTTCACTGGTTTTGTAATTGGAGAATGGGTTGGGAGGGTGGACACAGTAGGAACTTGGAGGGGAAAGAGAGATTTCAAGGGAATTTAATGAATTATCTACAGCAGGAATATAGAACATGCCTGGCTTTCCTTTGCCAGAGCTCTGATAGAACATTCTCTTTTGATTTCTGCAGGATCAAGTCATGGGTGGATAAGATGCAAGAAGACCTTGTCACACTGGCAAAAACAGCAAGTGGAGTCAATCAGCTTGTCGATGTGAGTAAAACCCCAAGAAATTTGCTAATCTTTTCTTTCATTTGAATGCTGGTCTATCTTGTAGGAAGCTGCATTTCTATATAACGAATAGGGCATGATTATTCATGTGAATCAGGTAGCGAAAGCTTGAGAAGGAGCCTTGGTACATACTAGTTATTGTGAGCAAAGAAAGCTTTTCCTCACAATTAATGTAGCGCTCTCACCATGCTTTACAGTTTACATACAGCCTTACCGTAGGTGAGCTCACGTGATGTGCAGATGCCCCTAAAATTCATACTGGGGTTTTATGTCCCTGTTCTTCAGGGTGTATTTTAGAATCTCTCATACAGAGGTGACTTTAAGTCCTTGATGGGTTCTTTTGAATATCCTCAGTGGGAACACATGTTCTTTCTTTGAGGGTAGATATTATTTTTAAAAATGGTTGGAAAGTGTTTATAGCCATGTCTAGAGACTAGAGTGAGTCATTGAGATGGATAATAAAGATTTTTGTGTGAGAGAAGGAGATACTCTAAAATCTGTTTTTTTCTTAGGATTTATGATGTGACTATGAAAGTCACTCTACAATGATTCTTGAAAATGATAGCAGCATATAAATATTTGTATAGTATCTTAAATAGATTATTTTCCTTGGATAAGAGCATTTACATTTGTAAATTCTGTAAGATTTTTAAAAAAATTAAATGTCATTTCTTTACATTCTCACTACTTCATTTCCACTGTAAGTAATGCAACAATTTGAAGGTACTTTTATCTTGTGTTCTTCGTAATGCAGTGAGACCTTTTATCTTCCAAAAATGTGATGAGTCAGTGGGGTGAGATATGATATAAAAGCAATTATATGCATGATATACGAGTATTTGTTAGAATAATATTTATGTGGGAATATTCCTCCCAGACAAAAACAAGAATATATGGTTACCTTTTATATTCTTTAAATTTCATAAAGAAACCTAACAAATACTTGAAAAAGTTATTCTAGAATCTGCTAAAAACCAATTGGAGGTTTCCACATACAAAAGTATGTTAAGAAACAAATATCTGTAAGATGAGATAAGGAATACATTTGGAAATGAAGAGTGTTTCCTTGTGAATAACAGTGATTAAATTTAATTCTCATCAGCACTTGTTAAGCTCATAGTATGACCTGGGCACCATTCAGGTGCCAAAGATTGAGAGACATTCAGTTCCTCTCTTCAGAAGACTGACCCTGTACTACTCAGAAATTTCCATTTTGGGGGTGCAAAGTTCCAGAAAGCTATTGGAAGCTGATGCTTGCTGTCTGCAGTGAGTCCTTATTGGGCGATGTATTAAAAAAATGAAGTTGTAAGGGATAATCAGGTGAGCCTCTATGAAAGTGACAGTTTGTGGAAGGAGAAAAAAAAGCAATGAGAATGGATAGATTCTGGTTAGAAGTTCTATGACCCTGTTTATTGACAGTTTCAGATTAAGAATAAAACCGCTGTCAGGAGCTGTCCTTTGCTCCGGGGTTTCTCTAGCTTCAGAAACCAATTTCTTGGCTGACCTCACTTTTACTTTTGGTGTTAAGATGTGAACCCTTTTGCTGAATCTGCTTTTTGCAATGAATCATTTAAAAAGAAAAGTCTCACTTGATTTCCATTATGCTTTATCAAGCGTAGGTTACTAAGAATACTGCAAATATTGATGAATGAATAAATGGCCTAGTCTGAATTTGGAGAAAAAAACAGAATGGGCTGGATGAAAGAAAATCCCCACAGTGTTTTGTTTTTGAGACATGTACCTAATTATGTGACAGAAAAAAATACAAGTAAAAGAATTATATATTACAACAAGGGATGGGGGAGAGAGAGAGAGCAGAATCTATAATTGGGAAAAAATTAAGTATTGGGGCGCATGAAGAGTGTTATTTTGCATAGATAAATGATTCCATATGCCCCTATCTGTTTGCCTGGAGAGAAAAGTCCATGATGGGGGCTAAAGGGTTGCATTTCTTTTTGGTGGTGGAAACTTAAACCTCAAGAGTCGCTGAAGGACTCTTCCTATTTTTTTTTAATGTTTTGAGAGAGAGAGAGAGAGAGACAGACAGAGAATGAGCAGGAGACACAGAATCCAAATCAGGCTTCAGGTTTCAGGCTCCAGGCTCTGAGCTGTCAGCACAGAGCCCGACATGGCTCGAAGTCACAAACCGCATGATCATGAACTGAGCCGAAGTCAGACCCTTAAACAACCGGGCACCTGGGTGGGAGTGCTGGATGCATGGTGGGGATCAGAAGTTGCACAGAGGAATTTAGCAAATTCTTGAGTTGATATTTAATATTGCAGAAATGGTGATTCCTCCCTAATTATTTAATGGCTTTGTTTTTACCAGCATCACAGGACACAATAGCTTGTTGCCTGAAGGTTCAGAAACAGCTGTGATGAGGCAACATAGCTAAAATAAGACATCTTTCCAATTTTATAAAAATTGCTTTATGGGCGTCATAAAATACTAGCCCAGGAAGGTTGATAATGATTAATACATTGTGTTATTGAAGATGTACACTGTGTTGCTTTGATACATTTATATATTGCAGTATGGTTGTAATGATACTTATCACCTGGCATACCTATAATGGAATATTATCTTCTGTTTTTAACAAGCTGTACAGATTTTAGGATTGCTTATTCTATTTTTTGAAAACTGCCTTTTGTATTTTGATGGGGATTACATTGAATCTACAAGTGACTTTGGGTAGTGAAGCCGTGTTTAACAATATTAATTCTTCCAATCCATGAACACAGGATTTTTTAAAAAATTTATGTCTTCTTTGAAATCTTTCAGCAGGTCCATTTTATTACTTTTAAACACACACATGGAGACTTATGATTTCCTGTAGCTGGCAAGTAGAGAGGCTGATCATCATATAGTAACTAATAGATAGCATGAAAAATATTAAGGTGGTCTTAGGATTCTTGGAAACAAAGTTTTTAAGTTTATAGAACATTCACAAGCAACCAGTTTCTCATTAAATGGGTTGACAAAATATTTCATGTGCACAGATAATTAAATTTCAACCAGTATCTAAATTATCAGATATTCTGAATTAACGGGTTCTGTGGTAATGATAATTTGCTTTGTGAAAACATTTTTTAAAGATGAGTTGATAAATACAAACTACTTACTGTTTGTTTTTCTATGAAATGCACTTTTGATTCTGCAAAAAGTTGTTTTGAAAGAAAACAGTTGGTTAAATGTGTGACTCTGGCTTTTGGCTCAGGTCATGATCTTGTAGTTCGTGGCTTCAGGGCCCGCATTGGGCTCTGCACTGGCAGTGTGGAGCCTTCGTGGGATTCTCTCTCTCACTCCCTCTCTCTGCCCCTCCCCAGCTCTTTAAAAAATTAAAGACATTTAAAAAAAGAAAACAGAATTATGAAAATAGGTCTGAGATCCTCAATTGGTCCATTTGACCAATCCTGCAAATCACAGTAACGTCAGCAAATCACAACCTTCTGTGAGTTCTGTTGTCTCTTTTGTAGTGTTTTTTTTTTTTTTTTTTCCTGCTTCCCCCTTTTCCTGTAGGAATCCAAGACTTCCTTGGGGCCTCCTCTTTATTAAAAAAATGAGACTGATGGTTTTCATTTACATTTATTTAAGTCTATAGTAACTCCGTCTCTCTCTCATATTTGATATTGGAAAGCGGGTGTGAAGACTATATTTTGGAAGAGGTGGAGTTTTTCCAAATAGGTCATTCCAAATAAGTCTCTTTTCCTGGCGAGGGCCGGGTGGGGCTGGGGTCCCCAGCAGAACTTGGACTGAGGTGAGGCATGTGATGTTCAGGGCGTGCAGAAGGAGGAGACGCTCTGGGGAGCTGGAACCTTGCGCCCCCTCGGAGTGAGTGAGTAGCTTCTGGAATTTTGCGCCTTAGGTGACTCATTGCCTCACCAGAGGCCTCCACCCTGGGGCCCAGGGACAGTAAAGGCCTAAGGCACTCTGTATCCCTGTGGCCAGAGGCAGAGACATTTGCAGCTTTCTGGACGTGACAAGATGCCTCTGCTACCTTTTCTTTTCTGTTCCTTTCCCATCCTGCATATACTATGAAGTCTTTCTTACGGCTCTTTTGGGTGTTTCGTAATCTTCCCAGACTCCTCTTGTATTTTTTTCAGGTGCAGTGGTGATTCCTACGGTGTTAACAATGTATGCATTTTGAAATCTGCAGCCGCCTTACCTGACGCTGTCCCACACCTCCCTTCTGCTTCAGTTCTAACGTTCTGTTTTGTCTTCTGACAACGCAGGGTGGTCTGGGCATCCAGTCTTTTTGTTAGCAGAGATTATTGTACCTCATTAGCTTTGTAAGAGAGTTGACATAATGCGTGTCACCCTGTTTTAAGGCTTTCTTCTTACTTGCAAATTCTGTCTGGGTTTCTAACATGTTAGGTTAGAATATGCAAATTTTTAAAGAAAATCTGTGAATTTTTTTTCCCCCCTGGACGTATACTCTTGAAGGTAAAATCATTCTGCAGTGATATCATCGTAGAACTTTCTGGCTCTTGATTCAGAAGTTAAGATTTCATAGTGTGTGATTTCATAAGTTAAGATTATGTTAAAATCAATGTGTACATATTTCAGTATGCTTTCAAAGATGTGAATATGAAATGTGTCTAAATATTGAGCATTCAGTACTCTTAATTAAGTTAGTATTTACATAAATGTTTTAAGTGAATAATTTCTTTTCATTAGTAACTCATGGTATTAATAGACTGATGCTTTTACTTTGACATTGTGGTCACGTCACTTATGTACATAGAATATTCATTTTAGAGGTGGTGGAGAGCTTAATATATTAATCTGTTTACAAAAGAAGATACTCTAGAGCAGAACGTAATTAATCATTGGTGATTCTGACTAGGGAATCAGCAAGATGCTGAGGCAACAGCAAGGGCTGGGATTTTCTTTGCTACTCTAGGGAGAGCTGCTAAGTAGCTGGGTGGTATTAGATTTCCTGTTACCTGCTTGTCAAGTGAGCTAGATCGTAACAGTCTCTCTTCCTTACAGAAATGTCATAGGGGGAAAAAGAAGTAGGAGATGAAATGTGAAAGCAATCAGAGGTGCTATGAAAACGTTAAATGCTTATGTCATATTAAAATGTAGCTTTATATTCATATTACTTTATAAATGTAGCATAATTACTGCTTTATAAGAGTAATATAATTAATTTTCAAATACAGTTTTATTGTTTTATTGAGATTAAGAAGCAGTTGTGAAGGCTATATTTTGAAAGAGATAACAAACAAACAAACAAGCAAACCCAGAATTACTGGTTTTATTTAGCATTGCCTTATTCTCTCAGTGATGAAATGTTGTAACTAAATCAATTACCATAATTATGTAGGCAATTTGAGATTGCAGTTATTTTAGGGGAAAAACCCAGTTTTTTTTTTCTCTAAGTAGCCGGAAATCTATTTTGACTGCACAAAGTACTATCAGTAGAAAGTATGGATTCCCTGCACCCATCTGCTGGAGGTTTTAAATTAAGAAGCTTTTTTTTTTTTTTTGAACAGGGGTTAATTACATTCGTTTTCAAAGGTACGGAATAAACTCTCCAGGGCATTTCTAATCCGATGGTGACTTTCAGTATTTTATTAATAGGTTTTTAAATGAAGTACTATGGATTCACAAACATAGTGAAAGACTCAAAATTTTTATCATACCAATCTGTTCCATTATCACTCAGTACTTACCACTTGCTTAAGTTGTACCAGGACTTAAGGGATAAATGATTATTGGTTGTTTTCCAAATGGAAATCTAATGGTTTGGTAATACTAATTATAGAGAGAATGATATACTGTTGCCTTTGCTTCCTTCTTGTCCTGAGCAACAAACACGATGAAGACGGAAGCTCAGAACCCCTCAGCGATGTAGCCAGGCGGTGGCTTCTCTAGAATAAAGATGAATGGCATCAAAGACCATTATCTGCTACTTCACACTCCCAGTGTATAGCATACAGCTTCTTCTTATTTACTTTTCCTGAAGATATTTAATGTCTTTATGTGTGGAGCCGTGGTTCACAGCAGGGGCATTTTTTCCCCCCAGGACACATCTGTCAGTGCTTGCAAACATTTGTGATCATCACAACTGGAGGTGGGGGGGAAGTGCTGGCATCTAGTGTGAAGAGGCCAAGGATGCCACTACAGACCCACAATGCACCTGGTATCATCTCACAACAAAGGGTCACCTGGTAAAAGTGTCAGTAGTGTTCAGGGTGAAAGATGGCTCTGGGAGGACTGAAAAATTTGAGACAAGAATCAATGTATGGAATTCTTTAAATTAATATAAATTTTTAAAGTTGTCTCTCAGCATTGATAGGTGGCACTTAGGCTTTAGAAAAGCCATTTGTTAATAAGGTACAATGGTTAAGAGCAGATTGAACTGTGCTGCTTTTTAAAATTCTTTTGTTGGCCGTAAAATGAATTTGGGTCATTTGGGGTTAGGGACATTAAGTAAGCAGCTCACTCAGCCTATGGTTAATTATTTTTTAATTTAGTTTTAATAGAATCTAGTATGATCTCTTGTACTTTTAATTGCATATGAATTTGCTGCTCAAAATACACACACAATTCATTTGTACCTCCAGATGTGCAAAGGGAAAGAGGCTAGGTTAATGTTATTTCTGGAATTAGCAAACAAAAAACCCAAGTAGGTGGCTTCTTATTATATGTATCTTAACGCTTTTCTTGCTTTAATGCTAAATATCCTTTTTTTTAAAGCTCCATATTCTTTTTTAATGTTTATTCCTTTTTGAGAGAGAGAGAGAGGGAGAGCGAGCACGCGTACAAGAGAACGCACATGCCTGCCTGAGGGGGGAGGGGCAGAGAGAGGGGCACAGAGAATCCCAGGTAGTTTGTGAGCTGTCAGCACAGAGTCCGATGCAGGGCTCGATCCCATGAGTGGTGAGATCATGACCTGAGCCGAAATCAGAAGTCAGATGCTTAACTGACTGAGCCACCTAGGCACCTCCAATTGTGAGGGTTCTTAAAGATAAACTTGCTGTTTACCTTATGTGTGAAATGTCCCCAACCTGAAAACTGAAGAATTCTTTCTATGTATCTCTCTCTCTCTCTCCCTCCCTCTCTCTCATTTTTTTCTTAATTTAGTCTTTGTTTTAGGTTAGTTTCTGTGTTCCAGGCATGAGCCCTTGTATTTACCTTGCATTTCTAGCTAAATATTCTCACCTGTTCCAGTGTGTAGTGTGGAGAAAGCACGGCCCTGTTTGTGCTTGTCATTCGTTGTGGTCCTTCTGTCATCTTTAATGCACGCTCGAAAGCGTCACCATCATCTTTTTGTTAATAGGAAGCGGGCAAGTACTGTGGAACAGTCTTCAGTGCTGCCTTCGTTCTTCCTCAGTATTCTTCTTAGAGGTATTATCTCATCTTAAAGGTGATACTGTCCTAGCTTAAAAGCTGTCGCGTATGGAAGGACTACGGAAAGTAGTTTGAACTCTTGTGTTTGTTTCTTGAATGCCGGTTTGGTATAGTTATCATCGGAAAGATACGCACTATAAATTCAAGAACATAATCAATTACATATGTATATGTGTGTATATGTATATAATTACATGAGCGCATATATATATTTATATTTTGTATAATATGTATATTTATTTATATATATTTATATATATTTATATATTTATTTATATATTTAGGTGATGTTCATAGTAAACAGGCCTATGTTATGTTTTGAATTCTTCCTGTGTGCTACTTAATTTTAAGAGATGTTCTGAGCAATATAGCTTGGAGTTGACCATATTCTGAGGCATAAACCACTACCCTGAATTTGGTATCTCTCCTTGGTCGTGTCTGACTTTGCTTTTCAATCTATATTTCCAATAATTCCTTGTGTCACCCAGATTCTGATTTCTTTTCTCCCTTATTAATACATATTTCCTTCCAAGTGTGGCCATAATTCCATCTTTTTGATTATTTTAAGGCATGTGATTTTACTTTACTCTGAATTCTGACAGCACAATTTTCTCTACCTCTTAGGTGGAATACTAATAACCTTCATATCAATCATTATCTTGTTTTTTATGTATTTACTCTGTTTTTAGGATGTAATGATCATTTAGGTGCTATATTTGTGCCATCAGTAGAGAGGGAATACTGGCTATGTGCAGACAGTGTACTGTGTGCTGGGGTGTACCAATGAGCAAAGTAGGCAAAAATCTCTGTCCTCTCGAAATTTACATTCCGGTTAAAGCAAATATGAAATATATAACGAATGTGATACTTAATAAATTATGACTGTTAATGATATTTGCGTTTACTTAAACGTAACCAAATAGACACTAGGTGTTGTATGTAAGTGATGAATCACTTACATGAATTGTACTCCTGAAACTAAGATTGCACTGTATGGTAATTGATTAGAATTTAAATAACAATTAAAAAAAAAAGGGTAGCCAAATAGAAATCTCAAGCCATAAAAAAGTTCAAAGAGGGTATACTTTCTCATAAAGTTAGCTTATAGGGGAAAGACAACAAAAGGCTATAATTTAAAGTGATTTTTACTAATTGTGTTAAACACAATTGACAATGTACTAAAAGGTATTAACGGGTGAGACGTTGAAAAACTTGACATTTGTTTATGAGATTGCATCATTTACTATTTTAATTAAAGAGTAGGTAGGGAGTGTTTGAAGAGATCAGGAGTTAATTAGTAAATATTGCATATTGTTTTATCGCAACATTCATACAGAGGAAGGTAGGGTTTCTGAAATTTTTCTCTGTTGTTGGCAAAAGATAGTCGAACAATTCAGACCTAATGTCACTAGTTACTCTTTACCTTAGATGAAGGACTCTTCACATACCTGAACATCTCTTTCTGTTGGCCTGCTTCTGTGATGATGTCACTTATGATAAATAAAAAGAAAGACTTTATTATACTTGTAAATCATTGGAAAATTTCTTAAGGTAAGGGAACTTTGATCTTTGAAAGTGACCACGAAAGAACATTGTATCATCCTTTTGTGCTAATCCATCTTTTTGAAACAAGACATTCTCAGTTGCTAGGGAACAAGTAGTTTAAAAGCCTACAGAACACTTAATAAAGAAGAAAAAAACATAGAACCAAACCATCCCACATGGCAAAATTCAAGTAAAAGTAAGTGAAATTGATTTTGTGAGTATCCAAAGCACTCGAAGTGACAAGGCATCTCTTTCCCTACCTGCATTAGTGTTAAAGATGACTGAATTTACTCCCCTCAGCAGTAAAGACAGTGAAATTAGGATGTTCGTGGGAGTCATGTCACATTTTCTTTCAATCCTTATTATTGCGAGGTAGGATCATATTTATTCATCCAATTCGTGTATATTTTTGGACCGTGTGTGCACCTCTAGTTTGATATTTTTAGCTTTTCTCTCTAGAATTTCTTCTCAGAATCCCACGTTATTGTGAAGGTCATCGTAGGAGTCCTGAGACAATTTCGTTATTTTTGTAAAGTGAAACAGAAATGATCCATTTCTCACAATAGAATGAATGAAATGAATGAAATGAATCTAATGAGTAATGAAATGAAGGTACAAAGTAGTAATTAATAATGTTAAACACAGCCTTCAAACTGTGGGGTCTTTCTTAACGTTTCTATTTTGTGACAGAGTGACAGGGAGTTTAGTATAGAATTACTATCCAGAGGCCGATTATTATTGTTACCTCTCAGCCGGGGCTCTTCACAGCTAATTCATTGTTTTAGTTTTCTAGGATTAGTGTGACAAATTCCCCCAAATTTATTGGCTCAAGCACAAATTTATTATTTTACAACCTGTCGGTCAGAAGTCCTTCCCTTGGCTCGTGGCCCCTTTCCTCCACCTTCAAGCTGGCAGCACTGGAACAATTTCTTCTCATGCTGTGATCTCTCTGGTTTTCTCTGTAGTCACATCTTCCTCTTCATTTTCAAGGAGCCTAATGATTTTATTGGACCCACCAGAACAATCCAGGATAATCTTTCTTTTTTAATTTAATTCATTTGTGTAATTTTTAATTTTTATATTTTATTTTAGAGACAAAATGTGCGTGGGGGAGAGGGGTAGAGGGAGAGAGAGAAGGGGCATCAGAAAGAATCTTAGGCGAGCTCTACACTCAGCATAGAGCTGGATGTGGGGCTAGATCCCATCACCCTGGGATCGTGACCTGAGCCAGAATCAGGAGTCAGACACTCAACTGATTGAGCCATTATCATCTGCAAACATAATTCCCCTTTTCCACGTAACAGCGCATATTCACATATATATGTGGAGACGTTTGGGGGGCCGGTATTCCACGTACCATGGCTGTCGCTTGTGTGACTCAGTGGTATGTGCCCACTGCTTTCCTTCCACTCATCTTTTCACTTCTGCTGCTTCTGCCTCTGATCCCCCTAACTGTTGTCCTGTGGTGAGAGAATCCGACCGGTTCAACGTGTTGTCATTGTTTGCACAAATCTTTTCTACCTTTTTCCTTGCAGGTCATTGAGTCCAAAGTTAGCAGCTTCTAGATCTGATATGTCCCAATACAAGGAGTCAGGGGCCAAGGGCAAGGTCATACCTTAGAATACTGCTACCCATTTGTCAGGAAGCACTTAGGACTCTTCTTTCCTTAGGGACTGTCACAGGAAAGCTTTTCTCAGAAAGATGGCTATGGGCATGGCAGCAGTCTGGATTGTTTATTCCAGACAAGTTCCATGGGAGGAGAGTACGTGTGTAAGTACTGAGGGAAGGGGTTGTCAAAATTATACATACTGAGATTTAATACACAAGAGTTGCTGTTTCCTTTTAGGTACCTTTTTCATGATCTGCCATTCCCTCTCCCAGGGGAAAGACATTCAGTCCTACCATTTCGAAGTTTCTGTTCTACTTCCCTTCCCATGATCTCTGATGTTTTTGGCTTTGCTTCTTGGCACCAGGGCACAAGGGGAAACCTGTGACAAGATGTGCAATATGTTTGTTGTTTTCTCTTCTCTTGTTATAGATATTGAATATGGTTGCTACTAAGAACTTGGCCCGTCTCCTCAGCCTACATAGGGCCCTCGAGTCGGCAACGGGGGATGGGGGTGGGGGTCGACACCATCATTCTTCAGCTGGAACTTTGCTTCCCAGCGTCCATCCCTCAGTTTCTGCATTGGGAGTCCCTTGACTCTGCCCTGAGGCCGTCTCCTAGTAGATAGATTAATTCTTAGCTACTTTTCTTATTCATCCCAACAGCCTTTCCTATTTCTCCACATCCTCCTGAAGCCAAGGGACATCTCCGGCAGAGAGCAGCGCCGCACACTCACTTTGCCTAAACATGCCACATTAGCGTTTTCCTTTCCACTGCTTTGAACGGTGGTTTGCTCCTTCACGATGTGAAATTGGGGACCTGAACTGCCTCCGTTGTGATACTCCAAAGCTCAAATTTCAGTATTCTCACTAACACAGTGGTTAATTAAATGTACTTTTTAGGTTTCTCAAAGTGAATAAATGATGTGTGTGAAACACCTCAGAGTGCTATTGAGTAAAAGTGATTGCTAATATCATCTTCTAGGTCATCCCAAACCTGGAAGACTATCTCTCTTTCAGTAAGCATCTCTGGGATATCTGTGTTATTGCAAGGCATAATAGTAACTGTTATGATTTCTGAAACATTTAGGTGTGTTTAGTAAGCAGTTATATCAATGAGTGGTACCACTTTTTGGATATGACATTTAAGGTTATTTTTATTTTTTTAAAGTTTATCGGAGAGAGAGAGAGAGAGCGAGAGAGCGAGAGCGCAAGCACAAGCCAGGGTAAGGGTAGAGAGATAGGGAGAGAGAGAATCCTAAGTTGGCTCCACCATGGGAGCCTAAAGTGGGACTCGAACCCATGAACCATGAAATTATGACCTGAGCCAAAATAAGAGTCAGTGCTTAACCTTCTGAGCCATCTAGGCACCGTGAGGTTATCTTTAAATATACTGTCCTTCTGGAGATTATCTTGGAACTATGGATTTGGAGCAAAAAGACTTAGAAGTTTCCAGTGAAAAAAAGGAAGAGAAACCATATTCTCTGTTGTCTACAAATGTAATAGTGAATGGTCATTAAACCCAGTTAATTAAGATTGTGTGAAAGTAAGAATGTAGAGGCAGTACATTTTTCTGTTAAAATCTGTGGCAAGGCTGGAAGTGAGAGAGTTTGAACTACAGAAAAATTAAAGCATATTAGTTTATCAGTCAGGAGGGAAAGCATCCTGTCTAGGATTTTCTTTATATGGTGTATTTTTTCTAGTAGAAGAAATGGAAGCCAGTGTCACACAGCATATGAGGAATTGACATATGATTTGAACGGACCTCTTTTGGGTGTCAAAACCTCAAATTATTTACACTCTGCTTTTTTGTTTATTTATTTATTTATTTTTCCTGGAAAGAGATGGGATAAAATTGTCACAGACCATTTTTTTTTTTAAAAAGAAAAAAACTAGAAGGAGAAAGAGAAAAGATACTTAAGGTTTTGTTTAAAATAAAAACATGTTAGCATGCTAAATATTGTAGAAGTGGGGTTAATTTCAGTGGTGGGAAGAATTAAAAATGTATGTACTTTAAACAATATATAATCATAAAAATCCACTGAACTCTTCTCCTCTGAAAACTTTTTACTAAACATATACCAAGAGACATTTTGAGAGTTTGCAGTACCTCTAATGAAAACAGCAAAGAATATTACATTCTTTAAAACCAGAAGCAAGAACTAGTTCTTTTGGTAGAGCAGTTATATGGCTTTAATTCATTTTTATTACCACGAAAACATTTCACATGTGGTTTTATCCATTAAAAAGTACAACAGGATATTTATATTGGGGCTATGGACTTCATCTTCTTTGACTTCATTTATTTAAAGTTTATTTGTTGGGGCGCCTGGGTGGCTCAGTTGGTTAAGTGTCTGACTTTGGCTCAGGTCATAGTCCACAGTTTGTGGGTTCGAGCCCCGCATCGGGCTCTTGTGCTGACAGCTCAGAGGCTGGAGCCTGCTTTGGATTCTGTGTCTCACTCGCTCTCTGCCCCTCCCCCACTTGTGCTCTGCCTCTGTCTCTCAAAAATAAATACATGTCAAAAAAATTTTTTTAAGTTTACTTGTGAGTTAGAAACTGATTTTTTCCGCTAACCTTTTAAAAATTACCACCCAGTCCATCTGAGAGAATATTCTGTATATACTTGAGAGGATCTGTGTATACTTGAACTGAATTTTTTCTTCTCGTTCATAATCATTCCATTCTATATGGAACCTGTAAGGTGTCTGGCATATGTAGGCAGTGACTTAAGTGACATTATGTGTGGTACATAATATGAAGTACAGATTGTGTATTTGGAACTAATCTCTCCCAACTCTGACTTTGGTTGTACTCTCTGTATCGTAGGAAGAAGGTCAGACTTCATACAGAAGCAAACACGATATTTAATGGTACAAAGCACAACTGCCTTTTGCACCAATTAGCTCTATTGGTTTTACCACAAAGAACTAAATGTCCTGGATCAATTACAGCGATGTTGAGGCTTATCTGTTTGTACCCCAAATCAATTAACCTATTAAGGAGTTCATGTTCTTGGATGTCATCTTAGGCTAAAATGAAAGAGAGAGGCTTGGGTTGATGGAGTTGTTCGTGGACAACCTGGTCTTTAGACTAAGACTCAATAACCTGCCTCTCAGCGGAAAGCGTAAGCAATCTAGTAATATGCAGGAATTTCAAACAAAACTAAATATGGGGGATTTATATGAGTAGATTACTGTGCCTTGAATAGTTGGGATCAAAAACCTACAAGGTCAAAATTCAAATGAGCATTAGGGGTTCTTGGGTGGCTCAGTCTGTTGTACATCTGACTCTTGATCGTGGCTTAGGTCATGATCTCATGAGTTCATGAGTTCAAGCCCTGCAGTGGGCCTCATGCTGACATGCTGACACTGTGGAGCCTGCTTGGAATTGTATCTCTCTTCCTGTTTCTCTATCCTTCCCCAGTCTCTCTCTCTCTCTCCCTGTCTCTCAGAATAAATAAACTTAAACCTTAAAACGAGCATTAGAAAAACCTCATAGTTTAAGTAAAAAATTTTAGGAGTTAACGTTTGATTTCAGTCTTTTAAAACTATAATTTAGAATCGCTTTTAAAAGCGAAGACTTCATGTAAAACTAACGTGTTCTGTAATAAATGTTAGCATGTGCATCTGTGTCCATTTGAAACCAGTGTTTATGAGTAGCATCCGTGGTCAGCTGGGACCTGGCGATAGAACCTGTTGGTAGTAATGCAGAAAGCTGGAGTTCTGCCAGAAAAAGCAGGGTTGAACTGGCTCCTGAATGTGCCTGGATTCACTTCTCACAAGATGGTAAAAACCTGCCAGGCCCTGGCTTTCAAAGATGGTTCAGTCATGCATGTGCGACCCATCTGTTGGGCGCATAAGGGATTTCCTACTCCCTGCTCGGCTCAGCCCCGCAGCCGCAGCCGCAGCCGCCAGCATGGCCGCCGTTTCTCCCCGCCCCCACCTTTCTCCAGTTCTTTCTCCCCTGCCAGGAGCTCACGGGCTTGGCAGACCAGGTGCATCTTATGCCACTCTAGGGAAATCCTGCCGCAGACACTGATGGGAGGCGAACTGATAGTCTGCTGCTGCTGCCTAAGCTTACTTTCAGCAGAGTTGGGTTCAGTGATTCAAACAAAACTGCAAGGGTTGAGTTTGCCTACATAAAATATTTGCACCAGCACAGTTTTAACCGAACTTTAATGTAGACCTCAGTGATCTTCAACTCCTCCGTGTAATAAAGTTGTGTTACCTGGATAAACCTTAGCATGGGCTTCATGCTCTCTCTCAGTGTTCCTCTCCTTCCTTCCCTCTCTCTCCCTCTCCCTCTCTCTCCCTCTCACCCTCTCACTGCATGAGTTTCAGCTGCATACAATTTGATCTCAATGGTTGTAGCTAGGGATAACAGTGGGGAGAATTCTTCGAAACCTTATTTTAACTCCTTCTTCCTACCTTTGTGTGCTGCACACATGCTCCGCGTTTGATCTCTCATGCTTCTTTTCCACTGTTTTGCAGCAAGGCCTTTAAAAAAACAATCCTGTTGGCAGTTAATACCAGGTTTGAATTAGGGGACAAAGAATTTCAAGTCACAAAATTGCATACACGGATTACTGCGGTACAGGATCTTCTACTGCCTGTTAATGTGACGTGCGATTTTGGTGAGCTGGTGGACTAGCACAAATTTTTATTTACATACATACCTTTGACACATTCAAACTCCAAAAAGATCAAAACGAAGAAAAGAAAGAGTGCGTCTTTCTAACCGATTGTTATAGTTTAAAATACTTTCTATTGTGAACTTAAGAACCACATATGCAGTTATTATTATTATCTTTTCTCTTTGGGCAGATTTATCAGAAGTATCAAGATTTGTATACTGTGGAACCAAATAATGCACGGCAGCTGGTGGAAATTGCAGCCAGGGATATTGAGAAACTTCTAAGCAACAGATCTAAAGCCCTGGTGGTGAGTTGAAATTGGCTCTGCTCATTTTATCATTTTCCATTACTTGTTTATTTTTCATACTTTATTTTCTTCAGTATGCTTTCTTTACCTTGGAAACGATGGTATCACAGTTTCATTGTGAATCTTATTTCTAATTATTAGTTTATTTTTTATTTTAGAGGATTCTTTTACATAGGAACAGTATATTTAATTGGTACAGACATCTGTTTCTACATGTGTAAGTTGTGATGCATAATAATACTGTTGAAGTCTGTTATACAGCATAAAATCCACAGATATTTCCATCACCCATAAAGCTGCCTTTGTAGTATTTTCCTTTGTGATCACTGCCCCCCCCCCACCCGCCACCAGAGGTGGCCAATATACTAGATATTTGATTACTCATTTCTTTCTCTTTAAAAATAGATGTGCCTCGCATAAATCTGTTGGGGGAAAAAGATGATTGTTCATTTGCTTGTTTTCCAACTTTATTAAAATCACACTGTGCTGTATGTAGTTATCAGCAACTTGCTTTCTTCCTTCAACATTATGTTTGTGTGATTTATCTGGGTGTACGCATGTAGGTTTCATTCGCTCTTATTCACATTTAAATAGTATTTTATGAGCAGATATCTCAGTTTGTTCATTTATTCTCTGTTGGTAAATTATTATTTGAATTATCTCCAGATGAGTGCTACTGTGAATAGTGCTGCTAAATTTTCTTAAACAAGTCTCCGGGTACCTGCATGTGGGGATGTCTGTAGGGTGTGATATGCATGACAGTAAAGTTAATAGACTGTAGGGTACTCGTAAAGTCAGCTTTACAAAAGTATGAAAATTGTTTTTCCAAAATAGTTGTATCAGTTTAGACCCCCTCTAGCTATATACAAATCTCCTTTGATCCATTCTGGGTAATAAGTGGTGATGTCACACTTCTTTTTATTTATAAGATTGTTTTTAAAGTTTATTCATTTATTTTGAGAGAGAGAAAGCAAAAGTGGGGAAGCAGTAGAGGGAATCTAAAACAGGCTCTGCATCCTCAGAGCAGAGCCTGATGCGGGGCTTGAACTCATGAAACTGTGAGATTGTGACCTGACCAAAGCCAAGAGTTGGATGCTCAATCAACTGAATAACTCAGATGCCCCAGATTTCTTAATTCTAGACAATCAAATGGGTGTAAAAAGTACCTTTTCTTCTTATTAATGCGGCAGACATCTAGTTTTATATTCATTCACCATTTCTGTTTCTTCAGCAAAATATCTGTTCATATCTTTTGTATATTTTAATTGTTTATATTATTATGTGTAGGTTATGTATTCTTGATGGTAATTCATTTAAGTTATAGATAGCACAGATACCTTTAAAAAAAATTTTTTATGTTTGTTTTTTTTGGGAGGAGAGAGAGACAGACTCTGCGAGTTGGGGAGGAGCAGAGACAGAGGGAAACAGAATCCAAAGCAGACTCCAGGCTCTGAACTGTCTGCACAGAGCCTGATGCAGGGCTCACACTTATGAGCTGTGAGATCATGACCTGAACCCAAGTCGGATGCTTAATTGACTGAGCCACTCAGACACCCCAGATATCTTTTTGTGATTTGCTTGTGACTTATCTTTTCATTGTCCTTATGGTATATATTTTGAAAAATGAGTTCTTAATTTCATTGTGATCTAGGTCATCTTTTAAAAAGTTATTAGTATTTTAGGGCATATGTTTTAAGAAATCCTTCCCTATACTGAGATTATAAACATTTGTGGTATATGCCATTCTAAAAAGTTCTTACAGACTTTTTTATTCCACCAAACTCCAACTAATGTCAGTATATAATGTTAGGTTGCATGTTAAATTAAATGCTTTTCTAACCAATTTTCCTAGGGCCATTTGTTAGTTTGCATTACCCCAATGTGATCCAATCAACAAGCTAGATAGCTGGTAAGCCAGTCCCTCACCATATTCTTCTTCAGAAAGATCTTGAGTATTCTGGAACCTTCACATTTAATCGAAGTTTTAGATTCATCCTGTTATTATCCAAGAAAATCTTTATTGGGATTCTGATTGATATTGTATTGACTCAGTTGGGAAGATTGATATCATTATGATATATTGTCTTTTTATTTATAAATGCCATTCTTTCCATTGAGCACATTCTTATTCCATTCAATAAAGTTGTAAAATTTCTTTGTGAAGTTCCTGTACATCTTCTGTTAGCTATAATGCTTGAGTTTATGTTTAGCTTCTCTTACACTATAAATCACAACACCATTACAAGTATTAGTCCCAGGACAACTCTGACTTTCCTGTTTAGTTATCACTCACAGTTAAGATCTTTAGTTTACGTTATTTTATATATATCTTGGCACTCAGAAATTTCGCCTGCTTTTTTGGCACTTGTAAATCTTTATGTGTCTTAAAATGCCCAGGATCTTGTTGTAATATCACAGGAGAGTTCTTTGGAATATTTGAAATGCCATGTTGCCAGAAGTTGAAACATTTAATTTTTAAGAAATATATAAGTGAGTTATCCATGGGAAAATAAGCTTTCATTACTTGAACATTCAAAGTGTTTTTATCTTCAATTTTGGATATGTGAATACCATTTTTAAGCATCATTTATACATGTAAATTGTGTTTGCAGTAAAAGTTTAATAAAAATACGATATGTACTGTTTACTTGTGATGAGCATTTACAGTATGACAGCTGAAAATGATCCCAATTATATTGATTTTTATCAGCTTACATTTTTCCTCCAAATGTAAAAAACAGATCATCTGGACATCAAAGTCTCATGAAAAAAGGTCATCGAATGAAATAGGATGTATCTTGCCTTAATTGGATTAAAACGGAACCCACTGAGACTTTCTTATGTCATTTAGAATCGAGGCTCTAGTCACCTGGTACATGACTTGAGTCCTGTGGGGGATCGGTGACTATCCTCAGTGCTTGAAAGACAGAATCTAGAAATCAAAATGGCTAATTAAATGTGGGATTAGTTAGATTTTATGTCAGAGAGAAAGAGTCATGTTTGTTTTCAAGCTAAATTCTTTGTTTAACTTTCTGGATTTCACAACAACAGAAAGCACATTATAGCAAAGGGAAATGTTTTGAGGCCAATTGAAAAACAGGTGCTGCATTGTACTGTAAGTGAATGCAAGGTGGCATTATTAATTAACTGCTATTTTTGTTCTAGGCTTATAGTCAGGGAGCTTTCTTGACTCAAAGAGCTTTAATTTATCTGGGTGGGTTGCCAATATAATTCCACATGTAAATATGCTGGAAAAATAATGAATGTACAAATGCGAAGGAGATGATAAAATTTAATACCAGTTAGACTTTATGAGTGTTTACTAAGTAGCATTATCTAATTATTTCTCATAATAATACTAAGCTCTAGACATCATTATTAGTCTCATTTTTCAATGAGCACATAGGGTCTTTGAGAAATCATCTAACTTGCTCAAGGAAATTTAGTAACTAATATTTGCTGGTGCTTCTTAAGTTTTAATGGGCATTTACTTCACCTGTGGCTCTTGTTAAAATGTACATGTTTATTCAGGAGATCTGGCCAGACATACTACGTTTCTAATGAGCTCCCAGGTGATGCTAATGTGTCTGGTACAAGAACTATACTTTGAGTTAGCAAGAATATGAGAGCATTTAAATTTATGTGTGTCTGACTTCAAGATCTGCATTCTTACCTACTACATAAATATATCTTTTGGTCTGAAAAAAGTGTATAATCATAAAGAAGAAATGAAGGATAGGGAGTACGCTGTAAATCACAGTTCGTTCAGATTAAGAATTGGATGTTTACTTGGTAGAATGTTCTGGAAGGCTATGAATTTTTTTTCTAGTGACTCCTAGATCAATTTTCCATGTTTAGAAAATAACACAGTATTGAAAACATTTTCTTTTTTCTTTGACTGTGAAAAAAATTTAAACCTTTTTTCTTTATTATAATGTTTTATTTATTCTTGAGAGAGAGAGAGAGATAGCGTGAGCAGAGGAGGGTCAGAGAGAGAGCAAGACACAGAATCTGAAGACAGACTCCAGGCTCTGAGCTGTCAGCACAGAGCCCGACGTGGGGCTCGAACCCACGAACCATGAGATCATGACCTCAGTCGAAGTCGGACGCTTAACCGACTGAGCCACCCAGGCGCCCTCAACCATTATTCTTAAGTATCAAGATTAGCAACATAAGATATCTTTGAGAATATGTTATAAATGTAAAATACATGAAAAAGAAGTAAATTGAACTAGTTGTTTTCTCAAATATCTACTGAAGAAATTGTGTAACAGCTTAAAGTTGATAATTTGGTATTTATTTTTAGGAAATGAATACCTTGAGTCCATCTTTCCTCCTTCCTTCCTGCCTTCCTCTATTTATTTATTTATTTTAGTGGAATGATTAATTTTCAATATCTGTGATACATTTGTTGTGCATGCATGTACACAAATTTTATGTTTTTGAACATTACATTTTAAATTCTGCTACAAACTGTTGATTTAAAACTAAATTGCAACTTATTCTAAAACTAAATTGAAACTTATTCCTTTTCGTTTACCTTGCGTTTGTTTATGTTTTGACTCTCCTTCTACCAATATCTTTTTCTCAGTTTCAGCATTGATTTTGACTTTTTATTCACACTCATTTTATGCTATGGTCATTTTATCTGTTCCACCAACCAACCTCAGAGCCAAAAGAGAAAGCAATATAAGAATTTTTAGTTGCTTTGGCCCTAAAACTCTCTCTCTTATAGCAAAACGGAGTTTTGGATTTAAAGAGTTGGGTTTTTTTTGGTTTTGTTTGGTCTTTGTGACTATATAGAAACATGTGTCTGATGATTGATATTCATGAGGCTCTTACAGAAATCCTATGAAGTAGGCATGTTAAACATCTACTTATTCTTATTTTGTAAATGAGGAAAGTCACACATGATGAGTGTTCTTGTTCAAGGCTTTTATAGATAACATGAGGTGGTGGTGGAATTCAGGTTGAGGATATCTGTCTAGTTTTTTTCCCCCTCTAAACTCACACTGGTTATGTAAACCATTTTATTTCCAAGATTATCTACCTAATGACTGTTTTTCTGACATTTGTTACATCTATGTCTCAGAGAATGGCTTAGTGTGATGATGATCTTGCTAACATTATTTGATTACTCTTAAACAGTCTCCAATCAAAGAATGTTTTTACAAGCAACACCCACCCTCTCCTACTCCCCTCCCCCCCAAAAAAGACCCCAAACAAAAATAAATCATTTAACATTGATATCAGCATTTATTTCAGCCTGATCTAGGCTGAAAGATCTGTGCCTGCACATGAATAGTTCATGGGAGAAAGCTCTTCAGCAAAATGATCCAACCTCCAGTGGTGTCTTCTGAAATGTGGAGGTGAATGAAGTTAGTGGTGTCATGGTTCACCAATCTGCCCAGGCCAAGGACATCCACTGAATCATTGCAGGTTTCCAGATATTTTGCTCTAAGAAAATAGGATCAAGGTTATAATAATTGAATTTCTGTAGTGACACTTTTCCAATTAGGGTGTATCTTGTCTCCCTCTGGTGTCCTGGTAACTTTGATTAAAACTACTTCCAATTTATTTTAAAGCTTTAAATACTGTAATATGCCCAGCTGTTTTTTCAACCTTGATATTGAGTTTAAGATTAGATAATGAAAAGGAAAAATGCAATTGTTTTCAGTGACTATTAAAGTAGGGTCTTTTTTTCTGGAAAGATGAGATCCTTGTTGTTTGACCACGCTGTTCCTTTTCATTTCTTTGAACCTATTGTCTTGTCTCTTTCACGTTTGTCAGAAATGCCTCTAGGGTTTACTAAAAATGCTGATTCTTGGCCTTTACCTCAAGAGAGTTGACTTGGAAGTACAGGAAGAAATCTTAGAAAAATTAGTCCAAAGAAATGGTAAAGAGATTCAGGAAGAAATGTGAAATGTTTCAGAGACTCAAAGAACAATAAAACATGTATTGTATTTGGGTATTAGGAGTTATTAGTTTGCTTTTGTCAGAACAGATACATTAAAATGTATAGGAACAGAATAAAGAAAACAGTTTAAAAAAGTGATTAGGAAGGGAGAGATTGTCAAGAAATTTGCATTTTCATGAAATTTGGTAAGACAGTGAAAGAGAAACATGGAGTACTATTAAAGACTTTGTGTTTCTTTTCTATTTGTTTTTGAGAATGGAGGACATAAACACATGCTTATAGACAGAAGGGCAGGAATCCGTGACATTTCAAAAGAAGAAAAAAATCTGAATGTTGAAAGTTGATTCCAGAAAAGCAGGCACAGAGAACATCAGAGTCATGCAGTTTATCTTTGAAAAGATACTGGTATTTTTCACTTGAGACCAAAGGGATATTAAATATGAATAGAGACTTCGCAGATAGAGAAAATCTGAAAGTCATACTGCATGACTACTTCACTCAGTAAAGTAGAAATTAATATTTTATGCTACGAACGAAGGGGCTATGGAAGTCTTAAGGACCATACTAAAGATTCGGGCATTATAGTAAGGAAAAATGCAGAGAGTCTGCTGTGGGTAAGTGAAATGGCTGATAAATAAAACCTAGGGCCTTCCTAACACTGAGAAAGAACAGAAGGTATAAAATACCTTCATATTCTAAAAATGAGCTCCTAAGCTGCATATGAGTTTGAAAGATCTCTCCGAAGTTTGTGTGTGTGTGTGTGTGTGTGTGTGTATCATTAGTCCAAAAATCTATCTTGTGGTTATAAATTTATCTAGATTGAGGAGAACAAGAGAAATTACTTTGGAAAAAGTATGACATGTGCTGTTTCTGTGTTGCCAGTAGAAAAGTGTGCTTACTATTTAGTGTTAGTATAAATGTCTTGGAGAGGAATACTCAGACTGCTTATATATATATCCCTTTGAACCTGAGTGGTAAAGGCACGGGGTAGTCTGCTATTTGTCTTGCAAAGTTGAGATTACTTGTATTTATTTGGATTTGATACATGACTCTGGATGCTAATAATGAAATGCTGAGGCTCGACACACCAGCCTGGTGGCTAAGCAGTGAGATGTGTCTTCATTAGTCAGAAGATTACACACACACACACACACACACACACACACACACACACACACACACACACACACACACACAC
>NW_027536463.1:234688-240261 GCF_008692635.1 Crocuta crocuta
ATGTGTCTTCAAAAGTCAGACTCTCACACACACACACACACACACACACACACACACACACACACACACACACACCATAGCAGAGGTGGGCCTTATGGGACTGAGCTGGTCTGTGACTCCATCCAGTAGGGCTTCCTGCCAGAGCCAAAGCCAGTTTAGCAGGAAAAGGGTATATGTACATTCTCGGATAGGCTGAGGGCTAGGGGTGTAAATGGCAGACAGAAGTGTGGCCTTGTAGCTGTATGAACTCCATTGCTTCAGACAAGGGCCTTTCATTGCCAGCTTCTCATGGTGCTGTTGCTAAAATCGGCGCCTGTGAGCTGGTAAGCGGGGGTCCAGATGGGATCAGGAGGAATAGCTCAGAAAGTGGAAATAGAAATCTCCCACACTTCTTAACCTGAAAGTTTCTCACCATGAACCAGTACCAAGCCAGTACTGGGATTATAAATTCATTTCATTTCATTTCATTTCATTTCATTTCTTAATTTATAACTGGTCCCTTTTATTTTTTTAATTTATTTATTTAAATTCAAGTTAGTTGGTTAAATTCAAGTATCATTGGTTTTAGGAGTAGAACCCAGTGATCCATGATGTTCATATAACACGCAGTGCTTATCCCAACATGTACCCTCCTTTTTTTTTTTTTTTTAAAGTTTGTTTATTTTTTGAGATAGAGCGAGCAGGAGAGGGGCAGAGAGAGAGATCCCAAGCAGGCTCTGTACTATCAGCACACAACCTGAGATGAGCCTTGATCTCACACACCACAAGATCATGACCTGAGCTGAAATGAAGAGTACAATGCTTAACCAGCTGAGCTACCCAGGTGCCCCTCAACAAGTGCCCTCCTTATTGTTCATCACCCATTTAGCCCATCCCCCACCCGCCTCCTCTCCAGCAAGCCTCAATTTGTTCTCTGTCTTTAAGAGTCTCTTATGTTTTGCTTCATTCTCTGATTTTATCTTATTTTTTTCTTCCCTTCCCTTAGGTTCATCTGTTGTGTTTCTTAAATTCCACATGAGTGAAACCATATGATATTTGTCTTTCTCGGACTGACTTATTTTGCTTAGCGTAATAATTCACTCTAGTTCCATCCATGATGTTGCAAATGGCAATACTTCATTCTTTTTGATTGCTGAGTAGTATTCCACTATATATAAGCACACACACACAAATATGTTTTAAGTTAAACTTAGATTTTTAATTATTATTTAAAATTTTTTTAGTGTTCATTCCTGAGAGGGAGAGATACAGAGCATGAGCAGGGGAGGGGCAGAGCTAGAGAGGGACACAGAATCTGAAGCAGACTCCAGGCTCCAAACTGTCAGCACAGAGCTGGAACTCAGGAGCCTTGAGATCATGTCCTGAGCTGAAGTCAAACGCCTAACTGACTAAGCCACCCAGGTGCCCCTTAGACTTTTAATAATTAACCTTGATTAGATATGTTACTTGAGTAGCTGAGATTGGTTGCAGGTATCAACGTTGTATATCCAATGCTGACTGGAAAAGTTATGGAATCTGTAAGGCTTAAAATTATGTTCAAACATGATTAGTAGACAAGCCAACTAATGGGTGATTTAAATAGATTGCAGGTTTACTTTCTATCATATAGCAAGAAACCTGGATGTAGGTAGCTCAGATTTCCAGATGTCCCATTCTTTTCTTTCTGTGTCCATCTCTCTTGGCGGACATCCTTCTTGTCCATTTCCCCTGGTTGCAAGAGGGAATAAGAAGTGTGGTGCCCTTAATCCAGCCAGCTGGTATCTACATTAAAACCTTTTCAAGATTTAGCATGTGTTTTAGGGAAAAGTGTCGAGACAATATTCGTTTTGTTTTTTATTTTTTCCCCATTTTATTTAACAAGAGAGGGCGTGTGAGCTGGGGAGAGGGGCAGAGGGTGAGAGAGAAAGAGGGTCAGTGTGGAGCCTGACCCGGAGGTTTATCCCACTACCCTAGGATCATAACCTGAGCCAAAATCAAAAGTTGGATGCTCAACTGATTGAGCCACCCAGGCTCCCCAAGAAAATCCATTTTAAAGAAGAAGAGGAAAGAGAAGAAAAGGTTGATTTTATGTATGTATGTAGAGTCCTACTCCTTCAATAGAATGATTATATGCACAATCAAATCAGCTTTCTCTAACAAGGGTTGGCACAATAAGAGAGGTAGTATATGAAACAACTGTCAAATCCATCTCGTGTTGAAGATTGGCAGAATATATTCTGTAAACATCAAGGTTGCTTAAGAAGTAGTCAACAGTAGTTGAAATATTTGAGGTCATGAATTGCAATATATAGTTAGGGTCTCGTAATGGTCAAGAATTATGGCTTCAAGAGAATAGACATTTTCATGTGGATAAAGTGTAAATTTATAGGGAACATTGGAGAACCAAATTGTGGTAAATAATGGATATTCAAAACATTGAAAATTGTAGTTATAACAAGGTTGAGGCATGAGAGAGTGAGCAGGCTACTTAGATTGAAAAGTGTGAAAATGTTTAGAGTTTTAATAGTGATGAACAAATTGATAATTAGCACTTACGGATTGTCTGCTCTGGTCTATTCTGAACACTTTGGTAAGCACTTCCCATATATTTCTAACACAATTCATATTCTGCAGAATTGGTATAATTGTTTTCACTTTATAGATGATAAATTGAAAGTTCAGATAATTTAAAAAGTTTGTTCTGGGGCGCCTGGACGGCTCAGTTGGTTACATAGATGACTTTGGCTCAATTCATGATCTTATGGTTCCTGAGTTTGATACCCCTGGCAAGCTATGTGCTGACAACTCAGATCCTGGAGCCTGCTTTGGATTCTTTGTCTCCCTCTCTTTGTGGCTATCCAGCTTGTACATGCGCTCTCTCTCTCTCTCTCTCTCTCTCTCTCTCTCTCTCTCTCTCATTCTCTCTCTCTCAAAAATAAATAAATGAACTTAAAAAATTGTTTAATTGTACACAGCTGGAACATAATTCAACCCCCCCCTTAAGTATATCTACAGAATTCTTGACATTTCCTGTGTGCCTCTTATTATTTTAAAAACTTACAACATTAACTCCTTTAACCTTCATAGTGCATCACCTGAACTCAGAAAAAGTAATAATCTTGGGGTACCTGGCTGGCTCAGTTAAGCATCTGAACTCTTGATCTCAGCTCAGCTCTTGATCTGAAGGTCGCGAGTTCAAGCCCTGCATTGGGCTCTGTGCTGGGTGTGAAGCCTACTTAAAAATAAGTAAGTAAGTAAGTAATGGTCTTGCCCAAGTCTTCCGTAGAGTGAGATGGGCTTGAGTTCTTGTTTCTAGGTTATATTGCTTTCAGGTCTATGTACGTGCCTCACCTCTGTGACATCTCAATAATCCTAGCCAGAATATACTAATGTGTCATTTTTCCAGTCAGCTTAGGTCTCTCTGTAAAGGTGACATTATACCTTTAATGGGGTCCCATGGTACCTTTAGATTTAATGACAGTAAAGTCAGCATCTTCATCTATTTTTCTTTTCTTTGCCCTGTAGCATCTAACACATACCTAGAGCATAATTTATTTCCTAAATAAAATACAGACATTTATAATCTACAGAATGTCTTTCCAGTTAATGTATTTTCAATAGAATGACTCTTGAATTTTGAAATCCAATTTTCACAGGGTGGACAGATTTCTCAGAAAGATATTTCTATTTCTTGGTTCCTTTTTTGCTGATGCCTATCAGACAGCTGTTTATATTTATGGCCTCCAAACTCAATATTTTAAAAATAATGTGATATCTGGGAAGAGTCTTGATTTACATTCCAAATGCAATTAGTAGCACATCAGAATCCTGTGTAGATGGTTTGAAGAGCAGGCCAGGTGCCAACCAAGGAGGGGGGCGTGTTTTCTGTTGGCACTGATGGGCCAAGGAGGGCTGATCGTCTGTTAACAGTCTTATTTTTCTTTTCATCAGGAAGGGGTGTGTCTAGCGCTTTTAACTCTAGGAGTTTCTTACAGTTTTCAGTGCACTTTGGCATTTGATAAGTGCATGTTGTACTGTTTTAGGTTTTAAAACGTTGGTTGGGGGCATGGATTGATACAAATACATTATGTATTATTTTCATTCAGCATAATAAATGACAGACAATCAGAATTTTCACTCCCCATCACAGATTTTTCTGAAGTACGTTACCTGCTTCAATGGGTGATGCCTGTATTTCTTAACCAACTGAGCCACCCAGGCGCCCCTTGTGATGCCTGTATTTCTTGATGCCATTTTTTTCAATGTGCCGAATGGAAATGTCTAGCTCTGCCATCGCAGTTCGTCTCTCAGGTTACACGCATTAGGAGCATCTTTATGGATTTTTAGATCTAATATAATTACAATGATAGGAATTTGAGGCCAAACAGAAGGGGTGGGAAACACTAAGTGCTGTGTTTCGGAACTCTTAAATTATGCTAGGAGCGAAACAGATCCATACACCTGTAACTGTGCTGCTCTTCTGTACCACACTCAGTGTTTTAATTTTTACTGTATGCTGTTCTGATTAATTTATTATTTAAAGGTTAGCGGTGAAGTGTTTTGAATCAACACCTTCTGTCGTAAATTGATCAGTGTTAGAGAGTGTTTTTTCCTCTTCCCTTTTTAATGAAGTAGTGTCTGCACTACGTGACTGTCTAAACGGAGACAGTTTTGAAGAAAAAGATAGTTCCCAAATACACCTTTAAGATATAGAGCAAAATGGTATATAGTACACCTAATTCTTTAGTGGAAAGTGTTCAAAGAAGGAAGGTTTTTGACAACAGTGATAGTCTCCTTGCAGCAAAAGAAATGTCTTTGGAAAAGTGATTTTCGTAGTCTTAGTTGACTTAATTCCATAGGATCTGAAAGCAATATTTAAAGTACCAGTAAGAGGGGAACCTGGGTGGCTCAGTTGGCTAAGCGTCTGACTTCGGCTCAGGTTGTGATCTCATGGTTCTTGAGTTCGAGCCCCACATCAGACTCGGCTGTCATCGCAGAGCCTGCTTCAGATCCTCTGCTCTTTCCTGCTCTCTCTCTCAAAAATAAAAACTTATCAGTAAGAATCTTACTCTGCCCACAATTTGACCAGAGTAATATATACTCTAATCACATAGCACTTGAAAAAAATCAGTGTGAAAGGGAATGTTGGGTTTGTTGACTGCATCTATGAAATGAGAATATGATGCAAGAAGTGACTAGCAAAGCTCGTATGGGTAGAAAAGACTACATAATTTGTGTGCTCAGTGCAAAATGAAAATGTGAGGTCCTGATTAAAAAGTGATTAAGAATTTTAATATGGCAGCAGTAGAGTGTTAAACCAGATGTGGGGGCCACCTGGGCAAAGGGCCCTATCTGACTGCACCGGTGGCACACTCATGAGGCTGGCCAGCCCTTGAACACAGCAGATTCATTCGTGGCAGAACTGAAACTGGACGTTGGGTTCATCCAGTGCTGTTCCTATGATGATAGTCATCGATCTTTACCTGGTGACTTGGGAGTTTATGAAACCTATGGCGATTGTTAAAAAGATAATCTCAAAGTGAGGCAAAAAAAAAAAAAAAAAAAAAAAAAAAAAAATTTTTTTTTCTACTTTT
>NW_027536463.1:240496-241780 GCF_008692635.1 Crocuta crocuta
GAAATATAGACAAAAAAAAAAAAAAAAAGAAAAAGAAAAACATTTTTCTTTCTACTTTTGTTTTACAAAATTGTAAGCTTGTCCCAGGAGCAGGATAGCAATGCTCTGATTTAAATGTGTTAGTATAGTGTTTTGTGTAAAAATACAGAGAAAACAGGCTCATCCAAGGCCACCCTCTCATTCACAGAATCTGTAGCTGGAACTTGTTGCATGTCATCCATTTGAATAGAATCTGAGCAAGTAGTGTTTAGTGAAACACTGTTATAGCCATGTGTAGAATTGAACTTTGGGGTGGGAGGGTCGTCTGATTTCTAAAGTTCTTACCTTTGTGTTTCTTAATCCAGTGATGTTTTCTTTCGGTTTTTACCCATTCTTCCCTTATTATCCTATCACAAATTATATAAACTCTACAATCTTCTTCACTGAATTCATTTTCTAGCTTTTACCAACATGGAGGTAGAAGCCCTTTATGAGAGAGGCAGTGGTATTCCAACTTTTTTTTAAAATCTATTCTCCATAATCTTTCAGAGTTTATAAAATCAAGAACTACATTTGCAAAGATGAGCTCTCTGTACCTTCCCTAAAATACCCTGACAAAATTTACCATTAGAATGACGGAAAGCTCCGTTAATTTAATGAAAGTATCATGGAACTATAAATCTTGAAGGAATTTTGGGAATTAATTTTCTGGCCTTTTCCTTTCTCCTTTCAGGGATGTGAATGTCTAAATCACCAAAGTTAAGGGAGGGTACTGTTTTATTTCTCAGATATTTTTGGTGATGAAACTTCCACAGTTGTAATATTCTATTATTGCCTCTTTGCTTGATTTTCAAGAAATTATTTCTAACGTCCCCATCCTTGTCTAATTTAAAACTATTTTGTTTTCTGTTCTCTGTGTACATTAAATTTCACTTGGCATTCTCCTTACAAGAATATCTCATTTTGTGTTTGTGTGTGTGTGTTGGGGGTGTTGAGGACGGTAAGAACCATCAACTCATCATAGCTTAGTGTTCTTAGCAACTAGCAGTGATTCCCAGTTTCTGAGTAGTCCTTATTGCCAGGCATTATGTTTCATTTGTTACATGTCAACAAATTTAAGCTCCTGAACATCCTTATATGGCAGATATATTATTGTGTCTGAAGATCAGAGGTGTTACTGATCAACACCAATGCCATCTAAATCAGAGTACCAAGTGGAAGTGGTTTTAAACCCAGGTATCACTGACTCTTTAAGACCTATGCTTTTATTTATTTATATTTTTTAATTTCTAGAACAAGAAAGAG
>NW_027536463.1:241942-242643 GCF_008692635.1 Crocuta crocuta
TGTGTGTGTGTGTGTGTGTGTGTTTTCTATTTTTCATTTTTTCGTTTTGTCCTGTGTTCTGGAAATTATCAAATATTGGTTCTTGGAGCACCTGGGTGACTCAGTTGGTAGATGATATGTATGTTAGATGATACTGATTTGTTTTAAATTTATGTTGATAAATATACAAGTATATCCTTGTTCTAAATAATTCAAACAATATAAAAATAGAGAGTGAGATGAAAACAAATATTCTATTCTCTTAAGAGTCTGCTGGAGAAAACTACTCTTTTTACAGTTTGGTGATTATCCATTAAGGCCGTTGTGTGTGTGTGTGTGTGTGTGTGTGTGTGTGTCCATGCATGTGCACATGCATGCGTGTTATTTACCAGTATATCATTGAGAGGTTTATGTCACTGGATACTAATGTATATGATAATTTTAATAGCTTTGTAGTATTTTATTATATGAACATATTGTTTATTTATCCAGTCTCCTACTTAGAGACACTGTTTCTATAATTTTGATATAGACAATACTGTTCACAGCACATCTTTACATATGGAAAACATTTTTATTTTAATTTTATTAGAATTAAGTCATATACATGGGATGATTGAGTCAGAAACATGGGGCATTTCCATTTTTCTATTAAGGAAATAGAACTCTTTAACCTTTCATTAATTTCTTCTTTTTTTTTTTTTTTTTTTTTTTTTTTTTTT